>NW_022096046.1:0-32297 GCF_006542625.1 Nomascus leucogenys
GTGCTAATTAACAACCCACACTCTGCCCCTTCTCCCGGATTCTTTCATCATTTTAAACCCAATCTAATTCTAATCCACCTGGTCACTGTAGCACATGTAATCATCTAAGAATTTTAAAAATATTTTTGATGAATAAATGAAAAATTAGCTAGGTGTAATGGCATAAACTCTAGTCCTTTTTACTTTGAAAGCTGAAGTGGGAGGATTACTTGAGCCCTGGAATTCAAGGTTGCGGTGAGCTAAGATTATCCACTGCACTCCAGAGGATGAAACTTTCTTTGGCATAAATAGATAAATGTGCACTTGGAGGAATGCTTGTGCCTTGAAAGAAACTCAAGAAACAGTATTAATCAATTTTAAATAATTTCTAGCATATGTTTACTCTGATAAGATTGATGACAGATATGCCTCATTCAGGCAGTGGTTTTTACAGTGATAGTGCGATGCTAATTTAATCAGCGATGAAAAGGTGTGTACTGAATATTGCATAAGCCTAATCATCTCTGTCTCCACCTTCCTTAATACCCTAAATATCACTAAAGAGGTGGGTGTGGTCTTCAAAGATTCACATAAAAGGATGTAGAAGAGACAAGCTCATATTTCTCCAGAGGAGGACAGCACTTAGAGTTAACTGCATTCAGGTGACCTCTGAAAGTCAACTCTGCAGGGAATGAGCTCCTATCTTGGGGAGTACTTAAAAGAATTTTTTTTTTTTTGGAAGAATTACTGCAGGAAACATTCAGAGAACCTTGGGGTAAGAGCGACCTATATGGAGAAAATTATTTGTCTCTCCCTTTACCAAATAGTAAATTACAGTGATAAAAATATCTAACTGTCTAAACTTAATGATCTTATTTGTAACTCCTATTATTGCTATTCATTTTATGACATGAGGTTATTAATTGTTGTCATTTCGTGTGTTCCAAAACTGTTTAAAATATTTTTGAAAAATTTTAGATATCCAGTGTTTGCCACAATAGATTTGTATGCATCATGAATATATGGAATTCACATTAAAACATATATATGTGTGCTGCATGTACTAATATTGGTACACTGAATTAAGAAAAAAGAGATAATTATTGAATACTGTAAATGCTGTGCTTTCATAACCTTAAGCATTTAGACATGATTTTAAGTTACTGAGGCAATGATGAGTTAAAAATGGTGATACTAAAGGAAATAAGAATGCTATCCAAAATACCCTAGCTTAGAAATCAAAACACAATTTTTTAGCAGATAATTGTATAAGGAATGATTTGATACTAGTTATTTTAATTGAGGCTTACCTCAGATGAAAATATGAAAAATTCCTTGAAATGGCTCAGATGACCTCTGAAAAATATTTGCAATTCTTAAATTTTCACTTTTGGCACTTAAATTCAGCAGTGTTTTTATAAAACACAGTAAGGTAAAGGATTTCAAACTGCCAAAGCAAAGATTACAGTTTGTATTGGTCAGGGTTCTCCAGAGAGAGAGAAACATAGGATGTGTACATAACTATAAATATATATAAATATATATAAATATAGATAAAAATATATATGTAAATATACATATAAATATATAAATATATATAAAAATATATTTATATTTAAATATACAAAAATATATTTATATATAAAAATATATATAAATATATAAATATGTAAAAATATATAAATATATAAATATATAAATACATATAAATATATAAATATATATAAATATATAAATATAAATAATTATATATATAATTATATATAAATATATATATAAATATATAAATATAAATAATTATATATATAATTATATATAAATATATATAAATATATATAAAAATACATATAAAAATATAAATAATTATATATAATTATATATATAAACATATATAAATATAAATAATTATATATATATATATAAATATAATTATATATATAAATATATATAAATATATATAAATATATAAATATATAAATAAATATAAATATATAAATATATAAATATATATAAATAATATAAATATATATAAATAAATATAAATATATAAATATATCTAAATATATATAAATATATAAATATATAAATATATATAAATATATATAAATATAATATATAAACATACATAAATATATATAAATATATACAAACACATATAAATATATATAAATATATAAACATATAAATATATATAAATAAATATATAAATATGTTTAAATATATAAATATATATAAATTTATATAAATATGTATAAATATATATAAATATGTATAAAGTTATATAAATATATAAATATATATAAATATATAAATATAAATATAAATATATAAATATATATAAATATATATAAATATAATATAAATATATAAATATATAAATATATAAATAAATATAAACATTTATATATAAATATATATACAAATATATATAAACATTTATATATAAATATATATCAATATATCTAAATTGTATAAATATATAAATATATCTAAATACATCTAAATATATCTAAATATATAAATATATAAATATATATACATATATCTAAATATATATAATATATAAATATATCTACATATATCTAAATGTATATAAATATATAAATATATATAAATATATAAATATATAAATATCCATAAATATCTATATATATCTATAAATATATATAAATATATATGAATAAATAAATATGTATAAGTATATAACTATACATGTAAATATATATAAATATATAAATATATATAAATATATATAAATATATATAATTCTATATAAATATATATATAAATATACATAAATATATAAATACATATAAATATATAAATATATAAAAATACACATAAATATATAAAAATATATATAAATATGTAAATATATATATATTTATATAAATATTTATAAATATATACATATAAATATATAAATATATATCAATATATATCAATATATATCTATATATAAAATATATATGAATATATACTAAATCTATAAAAATCTACAAATATCTATAAATATCTATAAATATATATAAATATATATATATAAATATGTATAAATATATATAAATATATATAAATATGTATAAATATGTATAAATATGTACAAATATATATAAATATATATAAATATGTATAAATATATACAAATACATATAAATATATATAAATATATAAATATATATAAATATTTAAATATATAAATATATATAAATATTTAAATATATAAATATATATAAATATATATATAAATATATAAATATACATAAATATATAAATATATAAATATATATAAATATACAAATATATAAATATATATAAATATATATAAATATATAAATATATAAATATATAAATATATAAATATATATAAATATATAAATATATAAAAATATGTAAATATAAAAATATAAATATATATAGATGTATATAAATGTATATAAATATATATAAAATATATATAGATATATATAAATATATAGATATATATAAATATATATATATATATAATATATATAGATATACAGCAATATATAGATATATATAAATATATAGATATATATAAATATATATAAATATGTATAAATATGTAGATATATATAATTATATTGATATAAATATATATAGATATATATAAATATATATAGATATATATAAATACATAGATATATAAATATATATAGATATATATAAATATTTATAGATATATAAATATATATAGATATATATAAATATATATAGATATATAAATATATATAGATATATATAAATATATATAGATATATATAAATATATAGATATATAAATATATATAGATATATATAAATATATATAGATATATAAATATATATAGATATATATATAAATATATATAGATATATAAATATATATAGATATATATAAATATATATAGATATATATAAATAAATATATATAAATATATATAAATTTATATAGATATATATAAATATATAAATATAAATATATAAATATATATAAATATAAATATATATAATATATATTATATATATATATAATATATATTATATATAATTATATATTATATATATACACACAAAATATATATATATTATATATTTATATATGTATATATACATTATATGTATATATATATGTATATATATATATATATATATACACAAAATACTTACCATTGTGATACAATTTCCTATCGTATACCATACAGGTTTGCAGCCTAGGATGGATATGCTATACAGTATACCATTGGTGTGTAGTAGGTTATACCATCTACGTTTGTGTAAGTATACCCTATGATCAAACAATAACAAAACTGTCTAATGTGTCTCTCAGATCATGTATCTGTCATCACTCTACACATGACACTGTACAGGAGAGGAAGTCTACTAGGGGAATTTGTTCCCTTTATTATGGAATCTGAGAAGTTGAACATAGGCTGTCATTAAGCTAGTGTCGTGGAAATTCCAATATCCTGGCTGAGTTCGAATCAGCTTCAGGAGAGAGAGAGGAAACTGCCTTCTCTCTGCCCTTTATCTTCTGTCTGAGCTACCAGCTGATTGGATAGTGTCCACCCACATTGAGGGCTGCTGTTCCCCGCTCAGCTCACCAACTTACGTGTCTCTCTGGAAACAGCTTCACAGACTCACCCAGAAAAAATACTTTACCAATTCTCCATGTATTATTTAATCCAGTCAAGTCAACACCTAAAATTAACCATAATACCATAGTAATATAATTATATATATTTCAGTTTTTAAAAAACTGACTATATGTCGGTTCATAGTTTGAGTGGTCCAAAGAAGGAGTTAATTTAAGCCATAAGAAAAATAAACCCAATATTTTTCATTATTTCTTTTATCTCCTAGTGATCCTAGACTGGTTTAATTGCTCTCTTTTTGTTTATCTGGTCGGTTGGTTTGTTGTGGGGTTGTTTTTGTTTTAAACAGCCAGCTTCTGGGTCCCTCTCTCTAAAAATATGTCATAGAGCTCTCTGACCATCTTCTCATGTTTTGTTACCCAAGGTAGGTTTTCTTTTTTTTTTTTTTTTTTTTGAGACAGATTCTGGCTCTGTCGCCCAGGCTGGAGTGCAGTGGCGTGATCTCAGCTCACTGCAAGCGCTGCCTCCCGGGTTCACGCCATTCTCCTGCCTCAGCCTCTCCGAGTAGCTGGGACTACAGGCACCCGCCACCACACCCGGCTAATTTTTTTTGTATTTTTAGTAGAGACAGAGTTTCACCGTGGTCTGGATCTCCTGACCTCGTGATCCGCCCGCCTCGGCCTCCCAAAGTGCTGGGATTACAAGCGTGAGCCACCGCGCCCGGCCCCAACGTAGGTTTTCTACTCCTCTCCCATATTCATTCAGTAGTTATTTGAAAGAGAAATAGGGACAAGCATGTTTTATTCTAGACCACTTAAGATTAAAACCCGAGTTCCATATCGACATCCAGGGAATAGGGTTTTGAACAGATTTGCATTATGCTATGGGCAGGAACTAGCAGTAGAAGAGGTTGTGAGTCATCTAGTCAGTAGTGTCGGCTATAAAGCCTAAAGACTCTCTTTGTGTATGCATTTTTCATTTTTGTTACAGAGGAAATAGTTTGTTCTGCTTTAATGAGCACTGTCAAGAAGAAAATATAGCTATCACATATCACCACAGGTTCACAGATCTTCACCAACCCGACCCCAAAATGACATGCTGCTCTTTCTTCTTCAGAAACATGAATTCTGGGATCTTGCAAGTCTTCCAGAGGGAACTCACCTGTCCCATCTGCATGAACTACTTCATAGACCCAGTCACCATAGACTGTGGGCACAGCTTTTGCCGGCCCTGTTTCTACCTCCACTGGCAAGACATCGCAGTTCTTGCTCAGTGTTCTAAATGCAAGAAGACAACACGGCAGAGAAACCTCAAAACTGACATTTCTTTGAAGAAGATGGCTTCCATCGCCAGAAAAGCCAGTCTCCGGCAATTCCTTAGCTCTGAGGAGCAAATATGTGGGACGCACGGAGAGACAAAGAGGATGTTCTGTGAAGTGGACAAGAGCCTGCTCTGTTTGCTGTGCTCCAGTAACTCTCAGGAGCACCGGAATCACACACACTGTCCCATTGACGGGCTGCTGAGGAACACCGGGTAAGTGATGCTCTGAAGATCTATTTCTCATAGAACACATGAAATTCTTGTAAGTCTATTTCCTTGGTGATTGGATGATGTCATCTCTGTGTCCCCTTAAGCATGTCTGTTATGAGCTTCCTTGACTTCACACCTCTCAGATTTGACAAACATGAGGAGAAACAAAGCAAACTCTATTTTCTGTGGGCGAATTTGTCTCTCATTTTGGGTCCTTCGTATATCAGAGTGTGAATGATACTTTATTGTCTTCACTTGTGCTTCAATTCATGGCTCTTTTGCAGGAGGAGCTCCTAAAAAAAATGCAGTGTTTGTGGGAAAAAGCTTGTGAAAATCACAGAAAACTGAGCATGGAAACCACCAGAACCAGATGCTGGAAGGTTAGTACCGTATTACTCTACCTTCTCCAGGAACTTATAGTGAACAAATGGGTGACTCTTAAAATAGGAACTTGATCTCAACCCATAATGTTTCTGGAATTCAATAAACAAGGATAAAACACTTGAGAAAAAAACACGCTAATTTTTTATGTAAGTTAGTGTGACTCTTCTGTAGGATTTCTAATCAGACCACAGATGTTATCCAAGCATGCTCTTCTGTTTCCATACAAACCTATAGCAATACCCCAACAAATACAAGAGACTGGGCCATTTCACACTGTTCCCAATGGGCTGCCTGGATAAATTCTGGACACGAGAGTTATTTATCAGTCATGGAAATTTCAGGTGACCTTTCTAAGGCTGAGTCAGTATGAATTTGAATCTTGGTGGGCAAGTATATTGAAATGTGAGCTAAATTTCAGGCGGAAGGAGCAAGCGCGCAAACTTAGGGAATGCATGAAATGAAATATCAGAACTAATTAATATTGAATAAGTCATAACACATAATGGGAAAAGTGGTGAGAAATGTAGACTTGTGTCTTGATGAAGATATAAATATGTGAGAAATACGGGAACTAGTATTTAATATAAGGAGAACTCTAAGGACTTGAGAAGAATTCTAGAAATGATTTTCTCTTTGTGGATGTTTATATTGAGGGTATGGTATCGAATATTAATTCATTAATTTATTCTAATATTAATTGAAAGATATTTTATGAGTACTTAGTCTATGTCAAATATCAACTTAGAAAATGAAGGAGTAAAGAAGAAAGAAAACACACAAATCTTGCAATGGAAATGAGAAAAGCAAATGGTCACCATGCAGATATGTGAAGTACATGATGTGTTAGAGTGTAGTAGTGTCATTGGAGAATAATCCAGCAGGAAAGTAGAAAAGGAGCACAGAGGCCAGGGACTGGGGATGAGGGTTTGAGTTTTAAATAGGGTGGTCAGAAAAAAGGCTCATGGAAAAATTCACACTGAAACAAAATATCGATCAGGAGGAAATATATATATCCTCCTGTTTGCCTTCCTCTTCCTCATAAATATATGAATATATATGTGTATCTGGGTGTATATATATATATATGGATATATATGAGGAATATATATATACACACACACAGATACAAATATATATTCCTCATATATTGATATATACCTATATTGGAGAAATATATATATGAGTACATATATGAGAAATATGTGTATATATATATGAAAATAATTCTAGGTATAGAAAACAACATGGGCAGTAATATTTAATATGCATTTATTCGGGGGTTTGAGGAAGCACAAAGAAGTCCATGTTGCCGATTAGGGTGAGTTTGGAAGAGAATAAATGAAACCTTATTAGAATATGTTATGCTGGGTGAAATGCATTGAGTTGACAATGCTAGTCTGTGGTCATGTCATCATTTCTCATATAATGGTTTTACATAACTTGCCCCAATTCTCCAAAATAGAAATAATGGTTTCTTACCTAGTCAATATAACTCGATAGTTTGATTCTCATGCAAGAGCTGTGTTTTCTTTCTATAAATGTGGTGTGGAAGAGAGAAATCCATTTTTATATACCTATCTTAGAAAACATTTTATCATTAATCAGGTGAATGTAACTGGGCAGAAACAACTATGTTGATACTAGTACAGAAAAAAAAGGAAAGGAATAAAATTTTGTGGAATCTGAGAATTGACAAGATTGAGGATTAAAACATTGGGTGTTCAGAATGCTAAGAGGAATCAGTGAAATTCAAGAGAAGATGGATAAAACATTTCTATTTTGACTAATTGTCACTGCAGGATTATGTGAGTTTAAGGATAAAAGCAATCAGAGCTGAATATCAGAAGATGCCTGCATTTCTCCACGAAGAAGAGCAACATCACTTGCAGAGGCTGCAAAAGGAAGGCGAGGACATTTTTCAGCAACTCAATGAAAGCAAAGCCAGAATGGAACATTTGAGGGAGCTTTTAAGAGGAATGTATGAGGATCTGAAGCAAATGTGCCATAAAGCAGATGTGGAGCTACTCCAGGTACGGACTGACCATGGGGTATCATGATGTTGAACATTCACATGCATGGGTATTTTTCCTCTCTCCTGAAATCCGTCTCCCCATTTACTTCCATGATTTGTTTCCAAAAATACGATTCAATAACTAATGCCACTTGGTTGGGAGGGTATAGCCTCTCCTAGTGATTCTACCAGGCCGAAGATCCCTCCTACTTTATCCACCAGCAACAAAACTTTGTAGAATGGCCAAGGTAACAGACAGCCCCAAGAAATATTTCCCATCAGAAGTCAGTGATGTATTTAGGATTTTTGAAAGTGGATAAAATGAGAAGTGATTCATTGGCATTTAGGCCAATTTGGAGACATGGCATGATGGAGAAGTTGGGGAATCTAGGATCACACTATATTATTTTGGGGTCCACTCATTTTGGTAACAGGGCTGAGGGAAGATGACTGAGTAGCTTCTTTATGGTTACCGCAGAGCGTAGACTCTGTGGGCCTCCTCTCCCTTCACTTGTAAAAAGAACGTCTTCAAGACTTAGACTTTATGAGGACATTAATTCATGACATATGATAGACTGGGATTTTCATGAGAAAAGAAACAGAAAATGCTTTCCAGGAGGGAACGTTGTAGGAAAATTATATCTTCAGAAACTGTCTCCAAATCTCACACTGAACTTAGTGGAAGATTCATCTTGTGGAAAGCACTAAGCCTTTCTTTTTTTTTTTTTTTTTACAGGCTTCTGGAGACATATTACACAGGTGAGTGCATACCTAGATTTTAGCAGATGCTTTCAGTTTCCACAAATATCAAGCAGGAACTTTGATACTGAAGGTATAATTGATTCAGATAGTGATACTGCCTTGTGCTGGTTGTATTTTCTCCATCCCCCACCCCAGGTAGACATCTATTTTGTTGCCATACACAGTGATTTTCTTCAGCAGTTCAATGAAAGTTCTGCAAAACCAAAAATAAATAAATAAGTAAATAAATAAATAAGAAAGAAAACCAAAAATAAATAAATGAAAGAAAAATAAAGGAAGTGAGCATCTCTATTCCTAATTTCATGTTTATTGCTCAAAAGCCTTCATATTTGAAAGAGAAAATATTACATTTACTACATGGCTACAAAGTCAACCAGGGGAAGCCAGAGAGAAAATGGGAAAGTATTTTAGCAGTGAAAAGTGTTGATGATTTCTAGTTTATATTTAAATATATAATTCTGAAAAATAGATGAACAAACTATTCGGAATGTTTGAACTGTGTAGGCCTCCAGAGAAGCTCAACTATGAAAGGCAGATATCCATGCCTGGAGCAAGTTTCAACACCCCGGCCTTGAGAAGGAAGCAACAGATGCAGCAGTCTTAAAAATAATCCCACTTTTCCAGACAATGATTTCAGGAATTTCTGGGGAAGTCTGGAACCCAGAATTTCATTTTTGAATATTCTCCTAGTCTTAAGACTAATGATCCTTACTAATTTGGAGCAATACAAAGAAAGATTCAAATGAATTCTCGCTCAGATAGACTTTTCCATCGTGCTTGAAAATCAGGAACTGTGAATAAGAATGAATTCAAAAAAGAAAATGATAATTTTGGAATTAGCAAATGTGTGGGTTAAAGGGATTCTCATGAAACATCTTTTAAATAAAAGTAGTGATTTTTATGTATTTTTTTGGCTGTAGATGTGGTAACTGTGTCTTTCTCGTTGCAGGTGTGAGTCTCTGCTGCTGCAAGTGTCTGAGCCTGTGAATCCAGAGCTCAGTGCAGTGCCCATCACTGGACTGCTGGACAGGCTCAATGGATTCAGAGGTAAGTGTCATCCCATTGGCAGAATTCCCACAGTGTATTACTTCTTGTTAGAATCATGGGGGTAATACTTTACCCTTCACCACATCTTCATTTCATTTCAGCAGGAAGTGAACCATATGGCTATGCAACCCTTTTATATCTGTGTTTCTATTTATATTCCAATTTATAACATGAACAGTAAAACGTAGTGAAAAACAAATATGTTCTGGGCTCACATGTATAGAGTTATATATTGGGTAAATGGAATGACATAAGAAATAAAAAATTGAATAAATGGAACAATGCTCAGAAGGAAGCTTAATAATCCAAGCTTACATAAAAATTTTACATTACCGTATTTCATTTGAATTGTTAAACACATTTCGTTGGAGAATGGCGTTCACTGAAGTTTGATGGAGTATTTGTATTTTCTTATAATAAATATATATTATTGATATAATGTAAAATTTGACTTAGCATGTAAAAAGAAAGAAGAAATTATTATGTAAATAGGAAGTAAAAATAGAAATGATAATTTCAGTTTAGTTACAACATGAAGAGCTACGAGTAAAATCTAAAATTCAGTTTCAGTCTAGAGCTAGCAGGGATGTCCGCAGAGTGACTGGTAAAAGATTTTGCAAAATCTGCCTTAAGTTACCACTTATAATTTGAACGTATGGACTTGTATCCAGTTATCTAGAGCAGTGCTTGAGTAAGCTAAAATCTTCCCATTCTTGCCAAAATTATATCACTAGTATTTAAGAACAAGAAATATTTTAATAATAATGAGCTTGATAGCTAAAGGGCATTCAAGGCATATAATATTTCACGTTTACATTGGAGATTGGATTAAAACAGGCTGGTCTTATATTGAACTCTCAATTTTTAAGTTTTCAATAAATTTTCAATGTCTATTTTTAGGGTTTTGTTCTTCCTATAGAGAATATTAATCATCCTTATACTTTATTAAATGTTTTAGTCACAATTCTCCTGTCCTTGTAACTTCAAATTTCTTGGTAAAGTAAATTCTTGGTAGAACAACTTTTCACTCAAGAATTCTAATTTCTAATAATTACATGTATCCATGCTTTTTTAAAATTATTTTTGCAGTTGATTTTACTCTGCAGCATGAAAGAGCCAATAGTCATATCTTCCTGTGTGGAGATGTGAGAAGCGTGAATGTTGGATGTGACCCTCAAGATGATCCCGATATCACTGCAAAATCCGAATGTTTTCTTGTATGGGGGGCTCAGGCTTTCACATCTGGCAAATATTATTGGGAGGTCACGTGCATGACTCTTGGAATTGGGCTTTTGGAGTCTGTAACAATTATTGGAAAGAGAAGAGACAGAATGACAAGATAGATGGAGAGGAGGGACTCTTTCTTCTTGGATGTGTTAAGGAGGACACTCACTGCAGTCTCTTTACCACCTCCCCATTTGTGGTGCAATATGTTCCAAGACCTACCAGCACAGTAGGATTATTCCTGGATTGTGAAGGTAGAACCATGAGCTTTGTTGACGTTGATCAAAGTTCCCTGATATACACCATCCCTAATTGCTCCTTCTCACCTCCTCTCAGGCCCATCTTTTGCTGTAGTCACTTCTGACCAGAGAAAAGTCAGAAACGTGTCTATATGCTCTGGGAACCTGTTTATCCCAGAAAGCCATCTTTTTTGCACCTCATCAAACAGGACAAATCAGTTATATTTAATGTCTTTAGTTGCATTCTAATGTCATCAAAACTCATTTATAGTGTTTCATTAAATATGGTGAAAACACAAAAAACCATGTGTATTGTTTCCTTTTTAAATCATTTTTGGAAAATCATTACCCATGATGTATGGCATAGAATATATTCTCTGGTTTTTAATTATTTCTGAATGTCACAAAGTGAAATAATAGGTAAGAGAGTTGTCTAAATGAAATTAAAACCAATGGAAGAAAGTAGAGATCTTGGGCTTCATGAAAAACCTTGGAGTAAAAAGACTCAATGGTAACCTGGAAATATTTTCTTTCTCTTCATCTAACAATATTCTACTTATCCATGTGTTTTATTTATGAACCTATACTTTGAGGTTATCTTATTTGACCTCCTATGCTGTGCTTGTCTTTGTAGATCTCATCTTATATTCAAATGCTCATGCATTATTAGAGTGCTGTTCTACAGTGAAATTTACAAGGGGATCAGGACAATGCTGAATCAATTAAATATTCAAATGGACATAACTGAATACTGACCCCTACCTCAAACCATATACAGTGCATTTCCACATGGATTCATGTTCTGAAGGTGAAGGGACCACAATAAAATATTCTCATACAGAAAGATTTCCTGACCAGGAGAAAAAAGTAACAATTAAGAAGAAAAACTTAGTTTATATCAAAAACGATGACGTCTGTGTTTCAAAATATACCATTCAAGAATTAAAATGCAAACCAAGAGTGGAGAAAAATATTTATCCCAACATATACGCAATAAAATAAAATACATGTGATTAATGAATGTAATAAATAAAAGAAAATGAACCCAGTGTAAAATTGGGAAAATATTTGAAGAGGTACTTCATAAAATTGGAGGCATAAATATCTGGACAAATATGAAAAAGGGATTACTTTTATTAGTCCTCAGAATAATAAAAATTAATCCATAAGTTGAACTACAGGCCTCCATAAAAATTTGCAAAATTTAAAGACACACAGTATTGTGTGTTGTGAAAGATAAAGAATCAATGAAAGTTATTCATGGCTGGAGGTATGTAAACTGAGATACTTTTTGGCAAACTGACTATGAGCATTCCTTATGGGCTAGATATTCTAATTCTAAAATATATTCCACAGACTGCCTATGTGTATTTCAAGATAAACACAATGTTGATAATTGCAACAATTTTTATAGTAGCTCCTAATTGGAGACAAAGTAAATATTCATCAAGAGTAGAATTGCTAAATAAATTGTGATCTCATCATATAAAAGAATTTTACAAAACAGAGATAACACCAAAATGCAACAAATCAATGAATCTCAAAGAGAAGTTTAAGAAAAGAATTGAAACACACAAATGTTATATTACAGTGTTTTGTTCAGATAAATTGTGAACTCCATTAATTGATACTAGAAGTTAGAATATTGAATAATATTTTGGAAGGTAATGGTTAGGAAACTTAAAAATTAACCAGGATAAGATACAGGAAGCATTGAAATCAAAGAGAGAAACTATAAGCATTTTTCATGCAGAAGAGTATTTATATATATATATTAAATATTTTAATGTATAGAATAAGTTTGAAATAAATAAATTTGATGTTTTGCCTAATTTTTCAAATGCATATATTATAATTTAATTTATGATAATTTAACATCAACATTAAGACATAAAACTGTTTTATTATTATACTTTAAGTTCTGGGGTACATGTGCGAACATTCAGGTTTGTTACATAGGTATACACGTGCCACGGTGGTTTGCTGCAACCATCAACCCATCATCTACATTAGGTAGTTATCCCAGTGATATCCCTCCCCTGGACCCCACCCCCAACAGGCCCCAGTGTGTGATGTTCCCCTCCCTGCGTAAGTATTGGGCCTTTTCCCTCAGATTCAGCCTCAGACAGACATGCTACAAATGTGTCCACTTACCACTTGAGTGGAAAACATCTTGGTTACGATTTGAGGAAGATTTTTTCTCATGGCTTCCAATCCTGAGGGTACAATGCAGCATTGATTACTGCTCAGAGAGAGTGGACAGGCTATGGAGTAGGGAGGTTTGGTACTAAAGACTAATTAGAAACATAATACTGCAAAAAATTATCTGTGAATCACCATAAATTCCAATGACTCTCATGTAGGTTGTCTGATATCAAAGGGTGTATATTGAAGAAATGGTGGATAATAACCTTTTTTGGGTGTTTTAGGAAGTCATATAATGAATAAAAGTGTTTAAGAAAGAATGAATTTGGCTTCTAGTATTGTTAAGAAACAATAAAAATAAAGGAAAGAAAGGGAGGAATGATTGATTTCATGGTTCTGAGAAGTGGGAAGACATGGTTTATGTACATAGCTTATTGGTGGAATACATCAGTCAGTCTAGGCTCAGTGGCTCAAGTTCGTAATCCCTATAATTTCGCAGTGCTACATCAGGAAAGGGTTTTAAAGACGAATTTCTCTTGAATGATTATTTGTTTTTAAATCCTGTGATGAAATATTTGGTATTAGAAAGCTCAATTGTATTTTCCTCTTTAAAGGAGTGAGTCAGAGCAGCGGCACATGCCCCAATGTGTGAGCTCAGAGCTCAGTGCTCAACCCATCACTGGCCTAATGGACAGATTTCATGACCTCCAGGTGAGTGTCAACCCCTTCAGGCATGGCTTGCTCTTTCTTTCTTTCTTTCTTTCTTTCTTTCTTCTTTCTTTCTTTCTTTCTTCTTTCTTTCTTTCTTTCTTTCTTTCTTCTTTCTTTCTTTCTTCTCTTTCTTCTTTCTTTCTTTCTTTTTCTTTCTTTCTTTCTTTCCTTTCTTTCCTTCCTTCCTTCCTTCCTTCTTTCTTTCTTTCTTTCTTTCTTTCTTTCTTTCTTTCTTTCTTTCTTTCTTCTTTCCTTCTTTCTTCTTTCTTTCTCTCTCTCTCCTCCCCTCTCTCTCCCTCCCTCCCTCCCTCTCTCTCCCTTTCATCCATGCTGGAGGGCAATGGTGCAATCTCGGCTCACTGCAACCTCCACCTCCCAGGTTCAAGCGATTCTCCTGTCTCAGCCACCCAAGTAGCTGGAATAACAGGCACTCACTATCATG
This sequence comes from Nomascus leucogenys, assembly GCF_006542625.1. Taxonomy (NCBI): domain Eukaryota; kingdom Metazoa; phylum Chordata; class Mammalia; order Primates; family Hylobatidae; genus Nomascus; species Nomascus leucogenys. The sequence continues at coordinate 15,069 of NW_022096046.1, forward strand.
CCCAGCTAATTTTTTTTTTTTTTTTTGTACTTTGTAGAGTTGGGGTTTCGCCATGTTGTCCCGGCTGGTCTTCAACTCCTTACATCAGGTGATCTGCCCGTCTTGGCCTCCCAAAGTGCTGGGATTACAGGCATGAGCCACCACTCTTGGCCTCAGGCATGGTTTTACTGCAGGCAATTTTTGTTTTTTATTAATCTTTCATCATATAAAAGGGAGCAGACTGTAAATAGCATATATAAGCATACATGTAATACAGTCCTTATGGTCATATGGAAAAATAAATGAAAGCTGGTGTAATGGTAAATGTCATTCAGTTTCCTCTTGATTCTGGGCCTTTTGGGTCTGGGTCCCTCTGTGCAGCCAAGGCAGGTCAGATGGAGAGAGATGGTCCAGACCTGGCCAAATGGGTTCTACATGAGCCTACTGGGTCAACACTGCTTTTCAATAAAGACCTGGGCTGTGACGACTCCAGCCGTGTTGTCCACCACAGTGGGCGGAGTGCTCATAGTGGGTCCTTGGGCCGTGGAGACACCATTATATACATTGAACAACATGTCATCAAAGCATTTCCCATCTGACACTGCCCAGGGCCCATAAAAAGCTACAGCAGCACCATAACATTTGCCAGCATAAGCCTGATGTCGTTTTGGTTTATCTGTGTGGATGAGTAAACACACTTACGCTCACCTGTGCATACCCTCACACCATAGTGTACACTGTCCACAGTGGCACCGCCTGCTACTGAGGGCTGTGCCTTTTATCAAGTCTTATTTCAAGCTGGCTCAGCATGAGGAAATTGCGTATGCAACACTGACTTTCCACTGAGTCACTCAAAAATTAGTAAAATCATTTCAGGTAGTGTGTGCTTTTCTTTTTCCTGTTAATGAAGGAAGCTGTGAGTGCAGGGGCACAGAAACGAGCAGTTGATTTAAGTCATTCCAACGCATAAGCAAGTTCCAAATGCACTGAGAGGCGAGGAGGAGAAGATGCAAGGGCGCCTTGGGAAGAACTGTTTTTGCTGTAAGCCCTTGGCGGCTCCCAGCATGCCCACTTTGATGGCATTCACCCCACTGCAGTCGTCGTCATCAATGTGACTTTGTTGTTTTAGAAGGATATGTTGTGGTCAGGGTTCCACCTGTCCTTCCCTAGACCACGGCCCTCCAGGCAGTTCTAGGCAGGTCCCAGTCAAAATGTACTGGGGTATAAACCAAGGACCAGGACCACAGAAACAGGAACCCCAGGGGCTTCCAAGGGAAAGTGCTGGCTGCCAGGTGCAGAATCCATAGAATTACCTACCACGGGAGCCAGCGGGACCTGCGCATCTCCCTGGGGAGTCTGTTAGAATTTCCCCAAATACTGTAAAAGAGAAAAGTACTCATACTTTATCACGTGAAGACTAATGATGTCTAGGAGTTGACACAGAACAGGAGGACTCTGACCACCACAGGACCAGCGAGATGTGTCAGGACAGAAATGAGCAAGCTTGAGTCTCCGGGCACACCTGGGGAAAGAGTAATGCAAGGCACACCTCAGGGCTGTACTCACTCCTCAAGGCAGGCTTGGGTCCCAGGGTAAGGGCGAAGAGACAGCCTTCCCGTATCACGTAGTGTGGATGGCGAGGCTGCAGGGGATGTAGTCCTCTTGCCGGTGGGCTGCATGAAACAGCAGGCTTTGCATCTTTTTCAGGCCTGGGGTCTGGCCTTACCCCAGGGGCTTCTGTTTCACCCACAACAGACTCGCCTCCACACCGGAGACCTGGTCACTGCTGACAGCAGGGAGAGAAGCAGGCAGAGGGACCCAGCACAGCCCTCCTGCATTCATAAATCATATTTTCCAACGAACATCACGAACTCCGTCTCCTGTTCCCCGGAGGAAGCTCAGGTCTCAGGAGTGGTCAATGCTGAGATAACAAAGCTATTGAAATCCTGATCTCCATAGTTTTGAGGTCTCTAGTGTTGCCAGGAGACTGCCAGGAGGAGCTTGAAAAGAAAGAGGCACATGATGTTTCACACTGCTTTTCCCAAGGGCAGCCAAGGGACAGCCTCTGCATACTGAGGTAATTCTAGATGATTGGTTCCACGCTCTTCCCTCCTCCTTTCTAGTGAGTTTAGTGCTGGCTGACTGTAGAACACTTTATTCACAGAAGCAAGTAGAAAAAATTGTCACTCTTAATTCACATGCTCTAAGGTCAGACCGGGAGTGACCGGTTCTGGAGGGAAGTGCTAGGACTGGCTCACTTGTGTTCTCATCAGCTGCCTCAGTGTACACGGAGGTGGATTTCACTGGTGTTGATACATGCTTTCAAATCCACAAGAGGCTCTCCGAGGGACAGAAGTGACTTACACCCACCGTAAAGCCATTTCTGTTGCCAGAGTCCCCAGTCTCCAATCAGCAAAAAATTCTCCACCAAGGGGCGAGCTCCAGCCATCTCACTTGTAATCAGTAGCATCGACATTGTCTGAGAAACATTTATTCTGTCCACTTTAAGCTTAATTTTCACAAACACTAAAAAGTAGTAAAATAGACTTTAGATTTTCCTCTAACTATATTTATATAGAAATCCTTGAGAAGGTAGCTGTCAACTTGAAATTCACTATCTACAGTTAATTAACATCAGGGTGCCGGGAGGGACCCTGAGCCCCATCCCTGTGCACAGCAGGGCTGGGCTGTCATTGCAAGAGAGCAAACCTGGTCTCCCTTCTGTGCAAAGAGGAGGGGGTGGGAGGGCATGGCGGTGGAGGAATTCTTAGCCATCAGCACAGATGCTGGCAGGCCTGCTGTTCACTCACTCTGGGGCCTGGAGGTCCCACCATGATAACACCACATTGCCTCACAGAGCCCCTGCTTTCTGTCCATGGTAGACCTCAGGGTAGGTGTGCCTGAGATCATAAAGAACTTAACCAACTGGGAGAAGAAAACAGGCAAAGGAAGGAAGTGTGAATGAGGAAGAAGAGATGAGGTAACAGGGGTGGGAGAACGTGGTGATAAAGCCAGGGGACAGTGTGGTGGCAACTGACACGAGAGGAGAAGGGGGCCCATGCTCATCAGTCCCTCCTTCCTGAACAACATGAGGGTACAGGGAGGGCAAGCCCTCAGTGAGTGAATGCAGCAGTTCAAAGAAACAAAATAGACAAAAATAATAAATGTTCTCCTAGGACACCAGGCTTTTAGGGAGGCCACTGTGAGACCTCTGAATGCCCGATGCCCAATAGTGCTGAGGGGGTAAGTGACAAAGAGCCTGCACCCCCAGCCCTGTGCACCATCTGAGACCGAGGAGCCTGTGTCACCAGTACCTAGAGCTAGAGGAAAGGGCTTCCAAATGGCTCAGGAAGATGAGTGGGCATTTCACTCCACCTCTGGGACCAGATGACCACACCTCCCCTGAGGAATCCCTTACCCAAAATAATTGAACATAATAATGTTGCTTAAATATAAACTGGCTCAACTGATCACCCCGACACTGACCCCAGGACACCCCCCTCAAGGTGGCTCCAGTTCCTCATCATCTAGACTTTTCTCCCTGCCCTCCCAAACTCCCTGAGCCTGGCTGGAGGCCTGCTTGTCTCCTCTGCTGCCCACTCCAAAGAGGATAAGAAACCAAGACCTGGGCTCGCCACAGGTCGAGGAAAGAGGCTTGGGACACTTCCTTTGACTTGGAAAATTCCTCTACTAGCAAATCTGCTTCCACATGGCAAAGATGAGAAGTGCTGGGCCAGTAGCCAGGCACACAGCTGCAGAAGCTACCTGGACCTGCCTCATGGGCCAAAGGGAAGGGCTGCCCATAGGCAAGTCACTTCTAGAACGAGTCCAGAGAGATCAGGGAGAGTCTGGGATCCAATCAGGGATGACCCTTCTTTCAGTTGGGCCTGGTGGGTTTTCAAAATCCAGTCTTTCCACTGGGGCCATACCAAAGCTCCCTGGGAGGTCAGGCTTCCCAGTCCCACCAAAGCCCCCATGAAGCTGTCATTTTCTCTCAAGTTGCATACACTGGCCAAGTAAAGGCAGCTTCTACTCACCAGAAAGTGGCCAGCTCAGCTTCAGATTTGCCAAAGAAATCTGGGTCCTGCCCATACTTGCTGGCTTGGCAGGCTTTTCAAAAAGCAGGTATCTCTGGAGCTGTTTTGTGGACACCAGGAGCATTACTTGACAAGCCCTGTGCTAGCCCCAGGGTACCCTGTGCACCTGGTAAGGCTGGAACACACTGGGGACAGGGATCCAACATGTCCACTCTGGAACAGCGTGGGAACTGGAGAAATCGCCAGTTGTTTGCTGTCCTGCCATTGCTGTTCTACACATCCCTGGAGACTATGAGCATCGGTTACAGCGTGGTGGTGGCTGATCAGGACCAGAAATGTCCATTTTTGACCTGGAAGCAGCAGACACCTAAGGCTTAGGGTAGACGTGGGGGTCCATACCATTCCCAGTGCCAACTTCCCATGGAGGAAACAGGAAGGAATGTCTGGCCACCCACCCAGGGTCAGATGCCACAACAGCCTGAGCAGAAGCTGCCTGACACTGGCTGTTCCAATGACAATAGGACATCCTTGGGAAGGTGGAGCCATTTGTGAGACTCAGGATGGGTGTCCTGGAAGTGCCACTTAAAGGCGACTGAGGCCTCTCAAAATGCCTGTGTTAAGCTGCAGCTCTCCATGGGGCTGCAGTGCAGTCACCTGTGGAGCTTTAGGACAGGCCCAGGGCTCAGCTTCCCGGACCAGTGCCTTGAGAACTTTCGCAGCAGGGATAGCCGGCTTGGAAAGGCATGCCTGGAGACCATGTGACACTGCCTGGCTGGGTCCTGGGCTGACAGAGGTGAGCGTGGAGCTTGTGGTGACTTGGTAATGCTGTGAATTATGTACGTGTGGCAGGAAGGTGCCACAATGCCAAGGCCCCAAGTCTTGGAAATTCCATGAGGTCCGCATGAGGTTGAACTAAACACCAAGTGCAGTCCTCAAAGGAAAAATAAAAGAAATACCCACATAAGGGACTCTTTGGAACTGAGTCTGGAAGAGAGGGCTTCCTGGTCCACTCCAGGAGAATTTGCCTAAAATAAGTTTGCTTCCCATTGTATTCTCTTTGCTTGTTCTAAACATCACCTCCCCCCATTCCCTTAATTTGCATCGTTCTGGGCTCCTTACTCTTGTTGCATCCTTTTTTACATTTTAAGGATGTCTGGATTCGATTTACTTAAGAGCATATATGGCTTAATTTTGTATTTCTGGTAATCGTCTATTACATTCCCGCATTTTATCAAATGACACGTTTTCCTCATATCTATTTTAATATGTTAAAGATTTTGTATCCAGTTTATCTAAACTCCTTGATTAAAATGAGTTAATTCTAGCAATACATACATGCTTATCTCTGCATTGTTTTATAATTTACGATAAATGTTTTTCCCCAATATATGACTGTATGGATAATACTTTTTAAAAAGATACAATAAAATATGCTATTCTTTCTCACTTGATCATGTGGCTGAATGAGTCAATCCCTCCATCAAATAGAAATATCTGCATACTTAATCTAACTAATAAAACATCCATTGTGCACGTGCACCCACAATGAGAAGAAAAGACCAAACAAACAGCCAAAAAGGAGAGAATCCCATGATTTCTGTGTAAACTCCTACAGATATCATAAACATTTATTGCTAGAAACAGTATTTTAAATGAAAGGTCTTCAGGCAAGTGTATTAAAACTGCCTTGGATACAAGGGGCCCTATCACTTGTAAAACTTGGCAAATTGGATAACAATTAAAAATACAAAATTACACAGAAAATACCCTTTAATAAATTGAGGTTTTTTTTGGATTGAGACGGAGTTTGGCTCTTGTTGCCCAGGCCAGAGTGCAATGGCGCGATCTTGGCTCCCTGCCACCTCTGCCTCTGTTTCAAGCGATTCTCCTGCCTCAGCCTCTCGAGTAGCTGGATTACAGGCATGTGCCACCATGCTCGGCTAATTTTGTATTTTTAGTAGAGACGGGGTTTCTCCATGTTGGTCAGGCTACTCTCAGACTCCCAACCTCAGGTGATCCGCCAGCCTCGGCCTCCCAAAGTGCTGGGATTACAGGCGTGAGCCACCGCGCCCGGCCTCATAAATTGATCTTTAAACAAATCTTAATTGAGGTTCTCTAAAGGGAGCCTTTTAGGCAACATGCCCACTACGTGTACTGATGGCTAGGTGGCTGGTGTCAGGCGAATCGATGTGGCTCCCCCAGCCCTTCCTGGGAGCATCCTAGAAAGACAGCGTGGAAACGCCGCGCGCCTGGTGGTCCCGTAGCCGCCATGGTGCCCAGCCCCGCCGCCTCACCCTGTCCTCGAACCCCGTGTCAAGCGCCCGCGATTCTCACGTCCTCTTCTTCCAGGGCGGCGGCGCTTCTCCTGCACCTTGGCCTGGCGCTTCTTTTCGGCCTCCTCAGCCTCCGGTTTCTCTTCCTTGACCACCTTGTAAGGCCACTTGGGTATCCGCAGGTGGCCGCTGACCTTGGTGCTGCCCTTCGCGCCGGCCTCTGGGGCTGGAGGTGGGCGCGGGCGCCTTGCTGAGGCGGACCCAGGCACCATGCCCGACCTCAAGCTGCTCCCCGCAGGCGCCGCAGGGCAGGAGGCTGGCCTTCCGCCGGGCGGGGTCGGCAGAGCCCCAGGACCCGGCAGCAGGGCAGGTGGGAGGCCAGCTCTTGGGGAGCCCTCCCAGGAGCCCACGGCCACTGGTCAGGGCCGCTTGTGCTGCTCTGTGCCCTTGGCTTCACCGCCTCCTGCGCCGCCTCCCATCCCCCGCCGCGCCGCCAGAATTTCCTGAGCCGCCAGGATTTCCTGCACTGCCAGCCGCCTCTTCCCCACGCACAGGGAGCACTCGGGGCACACGTCTGGCACGCGAGGGCCACGGCGGGGCTGTTAGAGGCTGGTGGTCATCCTGACCATGTGGTCCAGGGCGCCCCGGTCCTCCGGGCCACGCGGAGCGCGGCGTCAGCGCAGACAGCTCGCAGTCCTGAGCTCTGCAGGCTCTGGCCATGGAGCGAGGCAACTCAAGCTGGTAATTTTCCCCCAAGGGCTCCTGGCAGGGGCGCTCCAGGAGCGTCTGCATGAGGCAGACGTGTAAGTGGCCACTCTGGCGACATCCCATGGTGGGGGCCCTCGCGTGGACACCTGCCCCTGCTAGCTCAGGCTCTGATGCAATCGGTTCGACCCTTCATGTGGCTTTCAACCCTAACACGTCCGTCCTTGAAGGTCAAGACCCAGGACATAGTTCAACAAGTAGTTGGTGTGATAGCGTGCCCTGACTGGGCCAGAACAGCCTCTTTAGTAAAACAGCGCAGGAAAGTCATGAAACAGATCCTCAGCTCCTTTCTTCATTTTCACTTTAATTCGTGATGCCCTCTTGTCCAGCTGATGACATCTCTCCTGGGGTCTGGGACTCTGCTGGTCTTCAATGCCTACTGAGAAGGGTTCCTGGCCATCATCAGCCATGAAAACCTCAAAGCCCTCTGTCTTCAACGTGGATCCCTGGCCAGCGCATCAGCCTCACCAGGAAACCTGTTCTTCTACTCATTCTTGGGCCCCACCCAGGCCTATTCAAAGAAAGACTCCAGGGGCAGGCCTGCAGTCTGGTTTCCACCAATCTGTGTTAAAGCTCAAATGAACCAGCCCAGGTGATGCTGAGGCAGGAAGGCAAGGCTGAGAGCCAGTATCTAAGGCAACTGTGCCCATGGGCCAGGGGCATCTCCTGCCTGTGCAGCTAGATAAGGGTTGTGTTCCTTTCCCTGTCCTCCAGTTGACGTCAATTTGGGGCACTCAGCTAAGGCCACCACGGTATATCCACAAAGCCGTGGTAGCAGGAGACATTAAGGCCAGTCTAGCCATTGTGGTCAGTCTCCTGCGCCTTCTCAACGCTCAGCCCCCGCCGCACCAGAGTCTGCAGCAGCCCCACTGCTCCAGGACGCCCTCCTCCACGACGCTCTCCACCCCTGGACGCCATGCTCCTCCTGGTCCTGGAAAGGTAGAAAGAGTCATCCCAGGTGATGCTGGGGTGTCGGGCAGACTGGAGAAGTCCTGGAACTCTTTGTAGTCAGCGCGGTCCTCCTAGACCTGTGTTCCTAGGAGTGAGGACAGCGGTGGCGGGTCATGCAGCGCGCCCCGCCACCCTGCGGCCAGTCCAAGCAGCAGCACCACACCGGTGGCCAGAGGCAGTGGGCGGGGGCGGAGGCTCTGTCCGGGAAAGCCTGGTGGGCACAAGGTCCCTGCTTCTTGCTTCTGTGTCCCCAGGGAAGCCCTAGCTCCGCCCCCAGCCCGGCGGAAACCTGGCTTCTTTTACATTATTGTTTGTTTTTATTTTAAGTTTTTAGGACATTGATAAAATCACTTTCTGATTTTTGAGATTAAAAATTAAATAATTTTCAACTTTACCCTTTTTTAAATGTTTCACTATTTTAATGCTTTTATTTTTGTATACTTTAATTATTTAATTTATATCTTCAATTATTATGGAAGAATTTAGAAAAGTCTTTTCAATAATAATAAAGTCTAATTAATTATCTCAATATTTATTCTTCCTCTTTTACTCATATACGTACTTTAACTTTTTTTAGAACACTTTTGTTATAATTGAGACTGTTGTTGACTTAAATGGTGACATTTTTAACTATTATTCTTCACACTTCTAGTGAAGTTTTTAAATGTCATTTTACAGAAAGGGTAAATCTTCTATACTGAGAATTAAACATAGTTCTCAACAATGTTCTCGAATATTAGGAATTTCACCTTCCAATGGCATGTTAGTATGTTCTCCTTCCCTTCTAATACATATTCCCCGCCCCCTGCTAATTTTGTATTTTAAGTAGAGACAAAGTTTTACCATGTTGAACAGGCCAGTCTTGAACTCTTGACCTCAAGTGATCCAGCTGCCTAGGCCTCCCAAAGTGCTGGGATTACAAACAGCAACTAAATGCTGGAATGATGACGGGAACTCGTCTAGAGTCTCCAGTGATTATCCTCCTTATAACAAGCAGAAAGCCTTCCTCAGAATTATCTAGACTGACATTACTCATTGTCCAGACCTGTTAACAGACTCCTGCAAACAGTGCTGTGAGTCTCAAATGTGCTCCTTCAGTAATGCGGTAGAAGGCCCTAGTTTCCACATGGTAGTATCCTTCAATGCCTGGAGACTTTTAAGGCATAAGAACGTATTGATCCTATGAACTATATGTTTTGTAAAATCTCAGGTTATGTGAGGTGTTTGGACAAATTAAGTTTCAGGGTGATATCCACTATTGAGACAGAAAATTAGTCTAAAGAATTAAGACCTCAAAGTCCAGAATGAGAAAAAATTGTTTGCTTAGAGCCTCCTTGTCTTATTTGTTTTATAATATAAGCACTAGAGGACAAGCTGTACCTGATAAGCTGGCCTAGACATATGGGATTAATTGTAGAAGAAAGAATTATACCTTTCAGGTAAAATGCCTACCAAAAAATAATTAGTTGCTGTTTTTGAGACAAGTTCTCACTCTCCACTCAGGCTGGAGTGCAATGGCACAATCAGAACTCACAGCAGTTTTATACTCCTGGACTCAAGCAATCCTCCCAACTCAGCCTCCTGAGAAGCTGGACAACAGGTGCGCACACCACTCAAGGCTAATTTTCTGTTTATTTTTTGGTAGAGATAAGTCTTACTATGTTGCCCAGGCTGATCTCAAACTCCAGGCCTCCAGTATTTTTCTGCCTTGGCCTCCAAAGCACTGGGATTATAAGTATGCCCTGTAACCAGCTTTAGATCAATTTTATTTAATACAGATACCTTCCAACTAAAAAAATTTATTAGAATTCTCTTAATTCAGCAAAGCATTGTTATTACTGACCCAGTCTTCACTTATTTTTCAGCTTACATGCAAGAACAAAATTACCTTTGTGTTTTTATTTGTTTTATTTTATATTTTCAAGGTGCACATATGTCGTTTGAGATACATTGCATAAGGAAATCATTATTAATGAAGAAAATTAACAAATCGATTCATATCACTTAGTGTGCTTCTTTTTTATAAGAACACCAAAATCTAGCTCCTCAGATATATTTCCTAAAAGCAATACAAGATTATCTAATATCCTACAGGTTGTTACATCAGATTCATTTATTCTACATTACTGCACCTTTACAATTTTACCCTTCATTTACCTATTTTCTTCCCACCAATGTAACCACTGTTTTTAATGTATTGAACTTTTAAAAATCGATTTCAAATATGAGTGGACCATGAAGTAGTTTTCATGTGTGTCTGTCTTATTTCACTTAGGAAACCTGCCATTTTCATGTCTCCTAAATTTAGCACAAAATAAAGTGCTATTTAAGAATGTGTCTCTTTGTTGATGTTTTTTTCCAAGTTATCTCCTTTATCAGTTTTTACTTTTTGTACTATAGAAGAGCTGAAAATTCTTGTATTAAAAAAAAACTGTAACCAGGCTATTGAAAAATAACTTCTTTCAGGGATAAAACATACAGGAAGTTCAAGATTTCTGTATTAATGATTGACAAAGTTCTTAGTGGTCTCTCTTAGACTTATTTCAATTGTAAGTAGTCTGGTGATATTCTAACATAAATTCTGACAGGTGAAGAGAATAAATAAATTATCTCAGGAGAATCAATAGAATAAGATTATCTTGGTTCAATGGCTAAAGAAAATATGGTAAATAGACACAAAAACTTTTTCATCTTCAAAATCAGGTCATATACTAAGTGATCATAAAGTAGCTAATTCTGTCTTCCTGCCAAAGTGAATCTAAGCTAAATTAGAAGAATGTCAGGAATAAATTTTTCTTGAAATCTAGCAAAAATAATGCAATTAAATTATGAGGCTTTGACTGTTCATAGAGTTTATAGCATCAACAGAAAAAGCTCACAAACATAGGTGAAAATCAAAAGGAGTGCTGGGTTGGAGCCCTAAGGTGAATAATTTTATCATCTCAGATCACTTAGAAAAAGGCAGCGAGTCCAAAGAAGCTGGTGATTAAGCTTTCTCTCTGCTAACTCCTAATGTTCTGCATGAAATATGTGGAGACAGAAAGAGAGACAGTTTATTATAGTCTATCGTGATATAGAGTGAAGGAATAAGAAAATCTTTCTGATAAGTATCTTTCAAATTTGGAGAATCATTCCTATCAAAATTGTTCATTTAAGGGACTAAAATACAAATAAGATGTTTCTTGCCACATAACCTTCAGCTAGCCAGGCTCTAAAAAGGACGGCACTGGACACCTCGACAGTGGTAAAAAGCAGGGTTACTCACTCTTGAATCACTAACAACTGGTGCTAACCTTAGGAAGCCAGCTTATCTATTTGGTTGAGGTTCAGCTTTGTTTCATTGAACAAATCTGTTGGGTTATTTTCAGTTGTGCCGGTCATTTAATTTGTTTTCTGAATCAAATGCATAAGAATAAATAGAGTTTAGAGTTGTAAACAGCATTCCCAGATACATTACACTTAGTGTCCCATCTGCCTAATTTTGAACCTATAGGACAGGAATAAAAGCATTGTGAGAAACTACCAGGTGATTTTCCTTAAGCCAAATACTCTTGTCCCTCCTACTTTGCTTCTGGCTTTCCTGCTGCATGGGACATGGTAATAAATGGAAGTTTCCTGCACAAAAGAGGTAAAATTCACTTGTTGAATTTTGTACCAACTCCTATATTGGTACAAACATGTGAGAGAAACGCACTTCTGAATCATTTCAAAATTCATGGTCTTTGTTAGAGCACATAAGCCGGTGCGCTAGGAGATGCAGCTTTACATTCTTATAGGAATTTTCCATTCTCTATCATCTGGATTCTTATTTAAAATGTAAACAAAGTTTGTTCTTTCTACTGCAAAGAAGGTTTCTACCCTTTATGCTTAGTATGTAATTAATTTAATATGTCAGTTAAATAAGGACAGCCTCCATTGTCTAAGTCTTGTTCCTGTTCCCCATTATCCTTATATAGGAAGCTTCCTCTTTCGATTGTTTCTATTAAAAAACCTAAGGCAATTGAAATCAACCCTGTAAAAATTATGCTGCAATTATTTGAAACCCTAACATAATAGTGTTATCTTGATATGAATCTGAAAATCAATTTATTTCTTATCTTTTGATAGATATTCATTAGTATGTTCTATCCTATTTTGTTACTTATATTTTGGAAAAGTTTCTTAATGTTAGAATAATATTTATACATATTAACTCCTCTACTTATCCATTTACTCATCTTATTTACTGTGTGATCTATTCTAAAAATTGCATTGAATAATTGTAACATATTAGCAAAGAAGACAAATACTGCCATTGCCCCCTTGGAATTTTCAATCTGGTAGTAATAAGTATAAGAGTTTTCTGAATATTAAATCTGATATGATATATTCATAGAAGATGTAATAGCAGAGCAACCCGGCACTGAAAAACTGTTGTGTGAGCTGAAATGTGATTAATAACTAGGATGTTGAGAAACAATAAAGTCTGTGAGGTCAACTTAACTTGCTCAGACTTAAAAAGAAAATAAGCACGCTTTTTATTCTTTGTAAGATAAGATATCCACCACTTCATTATTCTACCCCAGGCTGGTTCAAATATACAACTAAGACAAGTGATTTACAGTGTGTACAAACTGAAAACATACTCTTGATTTTATTTACCTGAATGCAAAAACATAAAAAGTAGATTAAGTGGTGTCAGGGAATGGGGGAGGGTGAATGGAGAATAAGTGTTAATGTGTATGGGGATTCTTCTGGAAGTGTTAAAAGTGCACAGGCAGTAGAGAGCTCTGATGCCTGCACAAGTGTGATATACTAACAATATCTGAATTAAATACATTAGAACATGACTTGCACGGTAAGTGAATGAATCTCAACAAAACTAGTACAAAAAAAACTATTGATGTTCTAGTAAAGATTCCACAATAATTTATTAATTAAAATAACTTAATTAACAAATGTACACATTCAAGGTGGTTATCCCATTTATAACCATAAAGTAATTACATTCCATGAAGTTACAATGAGCTCACAGGCTCTCACACGTAGGGTCTTAGGACACTATTTGCCTCATATATGGGAGGTCACAATAAATCATCATGAAACCAACTTTTCATGTACAACCAAAGCAAAAGAAAGGCCTCAGAGGGGAAGACAAGGAGGAAGGAGGAAAATCATAGATCAGAGAACCTTTAGAAACATCAAAAAATCTCACAGATCCATTATCATAATCCAGAAACACCCCAACCCGACCCAGAGGCCTTTGCACATACTGAATTAAAGGTGGAGAGTTGGTGGAGAAACTACAGTGGTTGCTCCTTTTTGAGGAAATTTAAAAAATGTTTCATCAGAATCAATAACGATATTGGCATCTGCAGTCCTGAAATCTCTACAGACTCCCAGAATCCAGCTGGAGGAGAGAGTCACATCCACCTCCCAGAAATGCCTGCAGGAGGTGAATGCTTGCGCTCCCCACACAGCAAAGCTCTCCACTCTCTGGGGATCCATGGGAGCACTGAGATGGTCATCTCCAAATATCACATATCTCACATCCTCAGAAAGGCTTATATAGCAAGGAATCATTTCTGTGCTCAGAGCATTATCCACTGTCAAGGAAAAAATATTATATTAGTGAGTTCTATGTGAGACAGAGGCTCTGTGGCCCAATTATTCACTTCACTTGCTCTTCTTCCAAGAAAATACAGAAAGAAGGAAGGCAAGAGAGTTTAGCCCCATGCATCCATGAAGATGAAATGTTATTACACCTCTACGGCACATACAATTATGTATTATTCCTTAAAAAACAGAGAAAAAATGTGACCATATCACTGGGCGAAGTAATGATTTAATGTCTATCTCTGCCTAGTTTCTTTCAGGACATATCTAAAATGTTTTTTTTTTCTTCAGTAGAAAAATCTTGTATTATTTGTCTTTAAGATCATCAAAGGTAGACATCAATTTGCTGCGATGTGAGAATTTATTGGAATGTTAAGTAATGCCTGTTATAGTCTCAAACAAAAAAATTTGGTAGAAATTGACACAAGTAAAATTTATAAGTTTCTGAAAAGAATACTCTGGCTTTACATTATCTGTTTAGCTCCTGATTCAATCTACTCTGGGTTCCTGCCCTCTGCTACTTAGACCTGCTCTCTAGAATGGGCCTAACATGGTTCAGCCACGTTCACAGATCCCTCACCTTTCACTTGTTACGAGATGTATCTGATGGCATTAGAATTGTCCTGATTATGGATATTTTAGTCATTTTCTTTGTTGATCAAAATGTTCTGATTTTGTACATAATAAAGGTTACTTGTAGAATGCATGTAAATGCACATAGAATAGAAACAATTAAAACCAGTATGCCAAATCTAAGCCTTCAAAATTGAATTAAATTGAATAAATGAAATACTGATGCCACCATGAGAACTAGTGTCTTCATAACTACATGATCTGAATATTCTTTGTCCTCTTATTCTGCAGATAAAGTGTGTATCTTTCTTTACATTTTCATCAAACTGTGAGTCAGGAAATTGAGTTTTGATCATTGTAATATTACTATGCAGGTAGAGAAGATGCACATGTTTTGGAAAAGTATGTATTACCTACATGACAAAACTAATAAAACTTAAATGGGAAAAGCCTCAACCAAGGGACCCAATAAGGAAATAATTTGAGGCTAGACTGCCAAGCAGCTGGCTCTTACCTCTGAAGTTGTTGAGCATATCTAGGACTCCAGTAATGTGCCATGAAGTGAGCTCTGGGTTCACTGGCTGGGGCTTTTGCATCTGTGCCAAATCAGTCCTGCAAAAAAAAATGGCCTCAGCTATAGTTCCAGGCCCAGAGTTAATCATACAGTCATACAAAGATATCACATTTTCACATAAGATGTTTCCTCAGAATTCTGCCCGTTTTGGTTAACTGGTTGTACATTTTATTCCACACTCTAGGGGCCATAAGGATGTTACTTTTTCTAAATTTTACTTCCATAAACACCCAATTTCGCCAGATATGTTATCCTCAGACATTATACAACTTCTAAAGTCATTAAAAGTCATTGCCTCCCTCTGCCCATCACACCCCCTGAGGGTAGGCAGAAATCTTGGGAATATTTCAGAGAGCAGAAAACTCAGACAAAAACCTTTGGGACCTCAGGCTGCAGCTGTCACTAACGCTAGTCAGTGTCTAACAGAGAATATTCATTGAGACAAAAGGCTTTAAGCTTTTGTGCAAATCAAAGGAGTCTAATTCCAGCCTGAGAACCCTGCTGCTGAGGGTCCTGAGGCAACCATTTTCCTGAGGTCTTTCCTTGAACTGGGTGTACGGTGATGGAGCAGGCCCGGGTCATTGATGCTTTTAGGACCAAAACATCCCTCCTCAGCCCATCCTTAGGGAATCTCTCTCCTCCCTCTGTCTTTGTTTTTTTTTTAACCTCTGACCCCTCTAGAGTAGAAGATGTCTCTATGATTCCTCAGAGTAATTTTGTATTAAGATCTGTGTGGTATGGCTGGTCAGGATGGATGGATCGGGAGAACAAACTTCCGAATGGCAAATTGTTTTTATGTATATTTTAATTCATACAAATTTTAAGATGAAAACTTTCCAGACCAAAGAGAAGAAGACCTCAGGCCTTCTTTTGAAACAAAATTGGAAACAGCCCCTGACAACGATGTTAGTACTCAAAATGTATACATTCCCTTCATTCACAAGAGAACAAATTTTTCAGAAATAGCATTGTTTTTAGTGTAAACTCACCTTGCTGATCATTTCCCACATCCTGCAAAAAAATAAAAGGTAATGTAAATTATGAGAGATTTTTCCTTCTGCATCTTTTCTCATACTCTTGTTTCTTTCTGTTTTAGTGTTTTAATAATGTGTATCTTTTTTTTTCCTGCTAAGGAATCATTCAATCCTACATTAATAACAGAACCTCAACTAAACAATAAAAAGCTTCATCAGTGGGCATTAAGAAGAAAGGAGCTCAGCAAGAGATGGTGGAGTAAAGCAAAGATATCTAGGTTTCCAGTGTCATTAATTTCCTAATCTTATTTCCAAGGAAAGCTCTGACCACACATGACAACTATTAAAACAAAACAGAGAACCATATGAGAAACAGAGTACATGGACATTGATGAGCAGCTTTGAGAAATCTTGCCCAGGCAAGTGGAAACCCCTCAATGTCTTCATCAAATCACTGCTCTCTGGGAGATCAGAGTGAGGAGGAACTAGGGCATGTAAATGGAGTATTACTAACCTTCCCCTGGCCTAGAGTTCTAATGATTTTGGATGATCTCTCTGTGTGGATAGTACTCCAAATTATATTGAAGAGAACTTTATTATATGCTATCAGCTAAAATGGCAAAAATTTCCCAAAGATTACCAAAGTATGCAGTAATAAGTGAATGGAGAAACGTAATGGTGGAAGTCAGACAGCATGTGTCACTTAGCTTAGAGCAGTGACATATGCAGGTGATATTTGCATGTCCTGGCAGCACTGTCCAGCAAAGGCTTCCTGTCTCTGAGGATGGACCCTCCCTCCAAACCTGGAGCAGCTCCCCGTCAGGCATGCGGCATGTCTCCCACAGCTCTCTGTACATGTCTTTCGTCCCTTCTAAATGTTGGGTCATTCTCACTTGACTGTCTTGTAGTTGTTGGAAAAGCTCTTTTGCTTCTCTTTCCAGTGCCCGCAGATGCAGTTGCTCCTCCTCTTCGAGAAATATATGCATCCTTTGATAATGAATACTGATTATCCTCTTCCTTAATGACATATAGTGCTGCAGAGACGTTTGGTTAAAGGATTACACGTTCTCACTCTCAATAGAAAACTTCAAATAATTATATGCTAGGTGTAATCAAGCAACTTATAAACTTTCTGCCTCACTCTTGCAAGGAGTCTTGAACATTTGCTATCTTTTTCTGTCCATCTTTTTCAATGTTCCTATTCTCTCTCCCTTTTTAAATCTAACCTATATAAAGACTCCTGGTTTCTGTCACTGTGACACTTCTTCACAGTTATTACTGAGTCAATTATTTCCTCTATTAATCTCTCTTTTAGGATTTTTCCGTGTCTGATTCGCCTACATGTTAAAAAACATTTAGCCATACACCGTATTATGCAGTATTTTTTTTACTTTTACCATATTTTTACTCTATATACTATTCTCTTTCTTTCACCTTCCTCACACCCAATCTTAGTGAAATGTTGTCTCATCTGCAGTGTCTGAAAAGGTTTATACCAAACCTTCAAA
>NW_022096047.1:0-10764 GCF_006542625.1 Nomascus leucogenys
AAGTTGACATTCTAGCTAAGGGCCTATAGTGGAAAAAGGATATCCAAATAAAAACTACACAGAAGCATTCTGTGAAACTTCTTTCTGTTCTGTGCATTCAACTAACAGAGTTGAAGTTCATTTTGATTGAGCAGTTCTGAAACACTCTTTCTGTAGAAACTGCAAGTTGACATTCTGACGCTAAAGGGCCTATAGTGGAAAAAGGAATATCTTCAAATAAAAACTACACAGAAGCATTCTGTGAAACTTCTTCTGTTCTGTGCATTCAACTAACAGAGTTGAAGCTTACTTTTGATTGAGCAGTTCTGAAACACTCTTTCTGTAGAAACTGCAAGTTGACATTCTAGCGCTAGGGCCTAAGTGGAAAAAGGGATATCTTCAAATAAAAACTACACAGAAGCATTCTGTGAAACTTTCTGTTCTGTGCATTCAACTAACAGAGTTGAAGCTTACTTTTGATTGAGCAGTTCTGAAACACTCTTTCTGAGAAACCAAGTGCACTTTCTGAAAGCTAAGGCCTATAGAGGAAAAAGGGATATCTTCAAATAAAAACTACACAGAAGCATTCTGTGAAACTTCTTTCTGTTCTGTGCATTCAACTAACAGAGTTGAAGCTTACTTTTGATTGAGCAGTTCTGAAACACTCTTTCTGTAGAAACTGCAAGTGGACATTCGACGCTAGGGCCTTAGTGGAAAAAGGATATCTTCAAATAAAAACTACACAGAAGCATTCTGTGAAACTTTTCTGTTCTGTGCATTCAACTAACAGAGTTGAAGCTTTTTTGATTGAGCAGTTCTGAAACACTCTTTCTGTAGAAACTGCAAGTGACATTCTGAGCGCTAAGGGCCTATAGTGGAAAAAGGAATATCTTCAAATAAAAACTACACAGAAGCATTCTGTGAAACTTCTTTCTGTTCTGTGCATTCAAGTAACAGAGTTGAGGCTGACTTTTGATTGAGGAGTTCTGAGTCACTCTTTCTGTAGAAACTGCTAGTTGACATTCTGCGCTAAAGGGCCTATAGTGGAAAAAGGATATCTTCAAATAAAAACTACACAGAAGCATTCTGTGAAACTTCTTTCTGTTCTGTGCATTCAACTAACAGAGTTGAACCTTACTTTTGATTGAGCAGTTCTGAAACACTCTTTCTGTAGAAACTGCAAGTGACATTCTGAACGCTAAGGGCCTATAGTGGAAAAAGGGATATCTTCAAATAAAAACTACACAGAAGTTCTGTGAAACTTCTTCTGTTCTGTGCATTCAACTAACAGAGTTGAAGCATACTTTTGATTGAGCAGTTCTGAAACACTCTTTCTGTAGAAACTGCAAGTTGACACTTCTAGCGCTAAGGGCCTACAGTGGAAAAGGAATATCTTCAAATAAAAACTACAAGAAGCATTCTGTGAAACTTCTTTCTGTTCTGTGCATTCAACTAACAGAGTTGAAGCTTACTTTTGATTGAGCAGTTCTGAAACATTTCTGTAGAAACTGCAAGTTGACATTCCGAAGCTAAGGGCCTTCAGTGGAAAAAGGGATATCTTCAAATAAAAACTACACAGAAGCATTCTGTGAAACTTCTTACTGTTCTGTGCATTCAACTAACAGAGTTGAAGCTTACTTTTGATTGAGCAGTTCTGAAACACTCTTTCTGTAGAAACTGCAAGTTGACATTCCTAGCGCTAAGGGCCTAGTGGAAAAAGGAATCTTCAAATAAAAACTACACAGAAGCATTCTGTGAAACTTCTTTCTGTTCTGTGCATTCAACTAACAGAGTTGAAGCACTTTTGATTGAGCAGTTCTGAAACACTCTTTCTGTAGAAACTGCAAGTGGACATTCTGAACGCTAAAGGGCCTATAGTGGAAAAAGGAATATCTTCGAATAAAAACTACACAGAAGCATTCTGTGAAACTTCTTTCTGTTCTGTGCATTCAACTAACAGAGTTGAAGCTGACTTTTGATTGAGCAGTTCTGAAACACTCTTTCTGTAGAAACTGCAAGTTGACATTCATAGCGCTAAAGGGCCTATAGTGGAAAAAGGAATATCTTCAAATAAAAACTACAAAGAAGCATTCTGTGAAACTTCTTTCTGTTCTGTGCATTCAACTAAGAGAGTTGAACCTTACTTTTGATAGAGCAGTTCTGAAACACCCTTTCTGTAGAAACTCCAAGTGCACATTCTGAACGCTAAGGGGCCTATAGAGGAAAAAGGGATATCTTCAAATAAAAACTACACAGAAGTATTCTGTGAAACTTCTTTGTGTTCTGTGCATTCAACTAACAGAGTTGAACCTTACTTTTGATTGAGCAGTTCTGAAACACTCTTTCTGTAGAAACTGCAAGTGGACATTCTGAAAGCTAAGGGGTCTACAGTGGAAGAAGGTATATCTTCAAATAAAAACTACACAGAATCTTTCTGCGAAACTTCTTCCTGTTCTGTGCATTCAACTAACAGAGTTGAAGCTCACATTTCATTGAGCAGTTCTGAAACACTCTTTTTGTAGAAACTGCAAGTTGTCATTCCTAGCGCTAAGGGTCCTACAGTGGAGAAAGGAACATCTCCAAATAAAAACTACACAGAAGCATTCTGTGAAACTTCTTACTGCTCTGTGCATTCAACTAACAGAGTTGAAGCTTACTTTTGATTGAACAGTTCTGAAACACTCTTTCTGTAGAAACTGCAAGTTGACATCCCGACAGCTAAAGGGCCTACAGTGGAAAAAGGGATATCTTCAAATAAAAACTACACAGAAGCATTCTGTGAAACTTCTTCCTGTTCTCTGCATTCAACTAACAGAGTTGAAGCTTACTTTTGACTGAGCAGTTCTGAAACACTCTTTATGTAGAAACTGCAAGTTGACATTCCTAGCGCTACAGGGCCTAAAGTGGAAAAAGGAATAACTCCGAATAAAAACTACACAGAAGCATTCTGTGAAACTTCTTTCTGTTCTGTGCATTCAACTAACAGAGTTGAAGTTCAGTTTTGATTGAGCAGTTCTGAAACACTCTTTCTGTAGAAACTGCAAGTGGACATTCTGAACGCTAAAGGGCCTATAGTGGAAAAAGGAATATCTTCGAATAAAAACTACACAGAAGCATTCTGTGAAACTTCTTTCTGTTCTGTGCATTCAAGTAACAGAGTTGAAGCTGACTTTTGATTGAGGAGTTCTGAGTCACTCTTTCTGTAGAAACTGCAAGTTGACATTCATAGCGCTAAAGGGCCTATAGTGGAAAAAGGAATATCTTCAAATAAAAACTACAAAGAAGCATTCTGTGAAACTTCTTTCTGTTCTGTGCATTCAACTAAGAGAGTTGAACCTTACTTTTGATAGAGCAGTTCTGAAACACCCTTTCTGTAGAAACTCCAAGTGCACATTCTGAACGCTAAGGGGCCTATAGAGGAAAAAGGGATATCTTCAAATAAAAACTACACAGAAGTATTCTGTGAAACTTCTTTGTGTTCTGTGCATTCAACTAACAGAGTTGAACCTTACTTTTGATTGAGCAGTTCTGAAACACTCTTTCTGTAGAAACTGCAAGTGGACATTCTGAAAGCTAAGGGGTCTACAGTGGAAGAAGGGATATCTTCAAATAAAAACTACACAGAATCGTTCTGCGAAACTTCTTCCTGTTCTGTGCATTCAACTAACAGAGTTGAAGCTCACATTTCATTGAGCAGTTCTGAAACACTCTTTTTGTAGAAACTGCAAGTTGTCATTCCTAGCGCTAAGGGTCCTACAGTGGAGAAAGGAACATCTCCAAATAAAAACTACACAGAAGCATTCTGTGAAACTTCTTACTGCTCTGTGCATTCAACTAACAGAGTTGAAGCTTACTTTTGATTGAACAGTTCTGAAACACTCTTTCTGTAGAAACTGCAAGTTGACATCCCGACAGCTAAAGGGCCTACAGTGGAAAAAGGGATATCTTCAAATAAAAACTACACAGAAGCATTCTGTGAAACTTCTTCCTGTTCTCTGCATTCAACTAACAGAGTTGAAGCTTACTTTTGACTGAGCAGTTCTGAAACACTCTTTATGTAGAAACTGCAAGTTGACATTCCTAGCGCTACAGGGCCTAAAGTGGAAAAAGGAATAACTCCGAATAAAAACTACACAGAAGCATTCTGTGAAACTTCTTTCTGTTCTGTGCATTCAACTAACAGAGTTGAAGTTCAGTTTTGATTGAGCAGTTCTGAAACACTCTTTCTGTAGAAACTGCAAGTGGACATTCTGAACGCTAAAGGGCCTATAGTGGAAAAAGGAATATCTTCGAATAAAAACTACACAGAAGCATTCTGTGAAACTTCTTTCTGTTCTGTGCATTCAAGTAACAGAGTTGAAGCTGACTTTTGATTGAGGAGTTCTGAGTCACTCTTTCTGTAGAAACTGCAAGTTGACATTCATAGCGCTAAAGGGCCTATAGTGGAAAAAGGAATATCTTCAAATAAAAACTACAAAGAAGCATTCTGTGAAACTTCTTTCTGTTCTGTGCATTCAACTAAGAGAGTTGAACCTTACTTTTGATAGAGCAGTTCTGAAACACCCTTTCTGTAGAAACTCCAAGTGCACATTCTGAACGCTAAGGGGCCTATAGAGGAAAAAGGGATATCTTCAAATAAAAACTACACAGAAGTATTCTGTGAAACTTCTTTGTGTTCTGTGCATTCAACTAACAGAGTTGAACCTTACTTTTGATTGAGCAGTTCTGAAACACTCTTTCTGTAGAAACTGCAAGTGGACATTCTGAAAGCTAAGGGGTCTACAGTGGAAGAAGGGATATCTTCAAATAAAAACTACACAGAATCGTTCTGCGAAACTTCTTCCTGTTCTGTGCATTCAACTAACAGAGTTGAAGCTCACATTTCATTGAGCAGTTCTGAAACACTCTTTTTGTAGAAACTGCAAGTTGTCATTCCTAGCGCTAAGGGTCCTACAGTGGAGAAAGGAACATCTCCAAATAAAAACTACACAGAAGCATTCTGTGAAACTTCTTACTGCTCTGTGCATTCAACTAACAGAGTTGAAGCTTACTTTTGATTGAACAGTTCTGAAACACTCTTTCTGTAGAAACTGCAAGTTGACATCCCGACAGCTAAAGGGCCTACAGTGGAAAAAGGGATATCTTCAAATAAAAACTACACAGAAGCATTCTGTGAAACTTCTTCCTGTTCTCTGCATTCAACTAACAGAGTTGAAGCTTACTTTTGACTGAGCAGTTCTGAAACACTCTTTATGTAGAAACTGCAAGTTGACATTCCTAGCGCTACAGGGCCTAAAGTGGAAAAAGGAATAACTCCGAATAAAAACTACACAGAAGCATTCTGTGAAACTTCTTTCTGTTCTGTGCATTCAACTAACAGAGTTGAAGTTCAGTTTTGATTGAGCAGTTCTGAAACACTCTTTCTGTAGAAACTGCAAGTGGACATTCTGAACGCTAAAGGGCCTATAGTGGAAAAAGGAATATCTTCGAATAAAAACTACACAGAAGCATTCTGTGAAACTTCTTTCTGTTCTGTGCATTCAAGTAACAGAGTTGAAGCTGACTTTTGATTGAGGAGTTCTGAGTCACTCTTTCTGTAGAAACTGCAAGTTGACATTCATAGCGCTAAAGGGCCTATAGTGGAAAAAGGAATATCTTCAAATAAAAACTACAAAGAAGCATTCTGTGAAACTTCTTTCTGTTCTGTGCATTCAACTAAGAGAGTTGAACCTTACTTTTGATAGAGCAGTTCTGAAACACCCTTTCTGTAGAAACTCCAAGTGCACATTCTGAACGCTAAGGGGCCTATAGAGGAAAAAGGGATATCTTCAAATAAAAACTACACAGAAGTATTCTGTGAAACTTCTTTGTGTTCTGTGCATTCAACTAACAGAGTTGAACCTTACTTTTGATTGAGCAGTTCTGAAACACTCTTTCTGTAGAAACTGCAAGTGGACATTCTGAAAGCTAAGGGGTCTACAGTGGAAGAAGGGATATCTTCAAATAAAAACTACACAGAATCGTTCTGCGAAACTTCTTCCTGTTCTGTGCATTCAACTAACAGAGTTGAAGCTCACATTTCATTGAGCAGTTCTGAAACACTCTTTTTGTAGAAACTGCAAGTTGTCATTCCTAGCGCTAAGGGTCCTACAGTGGAGAAAGGAACATCTCCAAATAAAAACTACACAGAAGCATTCTGTGAAACTTCTTACTGCTCTGTGCATTCAACTAACAGAGTTGAAGCTTACTTTTGATTGAACAGTTCTGAAACACTCTTTCTGTAGAAACTGCAAGTTGACATCCCGACAGCTAAAGGGCCTACAGTGGAAAAAGGGATATCTTCAAATAAAAACTACACAGAAGCATTCTGTGAAACTTCTTCCTGTTCTCTGCATTCAACTAACAGAGTTGAAGCTTACTTTTGACTGAGCAGTTCTGAAACACTCTTTATGTAGAAACTGCAAGTTGACATTCCTAGCGCTACAGGGCCTAAAGTGGAAAAAGGAATAACTCCGAATAAAAACTACACAGAAGCATTCTGTGAAACTTCTTTCTGTTCTGTGCATTCAACTAACAGAGTTGAAGTTCAGTTTTGATTGAGCAGTTCTGAAACACTCTTTCTGTAGAAACTGCAAGTGGACATTCTGAACGCTAAAGGGCCTATAGTGGAAAAAGGAATATCTTCGAATAAAAACTACACAGAAGCATTCTGTGAAACTTCTTTCTGTTCTGTGCATTCAAGTAACAGAGTTGAAGCTGACTTTTGATTGAGGAGTTCTGAGTCACTCTTTCTGTAGAAACTGCAAGTTGACATTCATAGCGCTAAAGGGCCTATAGTGGAAAAAGAATATCTTCAAATAAAAACTACAAAGAAGCATTCTGTGAAACTTCTTTCTGTTCTGTGCATTCAACTAAGAGAGTTGAACCTTACTTTTGATAGAGCAGTTCTGAAACACCCTTTCTGTAGAAACTCCAAGTGCACATTCTGAACGCTAAGGGGCCTATAGAGGAAAAAGGGATATCTTCAAATAAAAACTACACAGAAGTATTCTGTGAAACTTCTTTGTGTTCTGTGCATTCAACTAACAGAGTTGAACCTTACTTTTGATTGAGCAGTTCTGAAACACTCTTTCTGTAGAAACTGCAAGTGGACATTCTGAAAGCTAAGGGGTCTACAGTGGAAGAAGGGATATCTTCAAATAAAAACTACACAGAATCGTTCTGCGAAACTTCTTCCTGTTCTGTGCATTCAACTAACAGAGTTGAAGCTCACATTTCATTGAGCAGTTCTGAAACACTCTTTTTGTAGAAACTGCAAGTTGTCATTCCTAGCGCTAAGGGTCCTACAGTGGAGAAAGGAACATCTCCAAATAAAAACTACACAGAAGCATTCTGTGAAACTTCTTACTGCTCTGTGCATTCAACTAACAGAGTTGAAGCTTACTTTTGATTGAACAGTTCTGAAACACTCTTTCTGTAGAAACTGCAAGTTGACATCCCGACAGCTAAAGGGCCTACAGTGGAAAAAGGGATATCTTCAAATAAAAACTACACAGAAGCATTCTGTGAAACTTCTTCCTGTTCTCTGCATTCAACTAACAGAGTTGAAGCTTACTTTTGACTGAGCAGTTCTGAAACACTCTTTATGTAGAAACTGCAAGTTGACATTCCTAGCGCTACAGGGCCTAAAGTGGAAAAAGGAATAACTACAAATAAAAACTACACAGAAGCATTCTGTGAAACTTCTTTCTGTTCTGTGCATTCAACTAACAGAGTTGAAGTTCAGTTTTGATTGAGCAGTTCTGAAACACTCTTTCTGTAGAAACTGCAAGTGGACATTCTGAACGCTAAAGGGCCTATAGTGGAAAAAGGAATATCTTCAAATAAAAACTACACAGAAGCATTCTGTGAAACTTCTTTCTGTTCTGTGCATTCAAGTAACAGAGTTGAAGCTGACTTTTGATTGAGGAGTTCTGAGTCACTCTTTCTGTAGAAACTGCAAGTTGACATTCATAGCGCTAAAGGGCTATAGTGGAAAAAGGAATATTTCAAATAAAACTACACAGAAGCATTCTGTGAAACTTCTTTCTGTTCTGTGCATTCAACTAAGAGAGTTGAACCTTACTTTTGATAGAGCAGTTCTGAAACACCCTTTCTGTAGAAACTCCAAGTGCACATTCTGAACGCTAAGGGGCCTATAGAGGAAAAAGGGATATCTTCAAATTAAAACTACACAGAAGTATTCTGTGAAACTTCTTTGTGTTCTGTGCATTCAACTAACAGAGTTGAACCTTACTTTTGATTGAGCAGTTCTGAAACACTCTTTCTGTAGAAACTGCAAGTGGACATTCTGAAAGCTAAGGGGTCTACAGTGGAAGAAGGGATATCTTCAAATAAAAACTACACAGAATCGTTCTGCAAAACTTCTTCCTGTTCTGTGCATTCAACTAACAGAGTTGAAGCTCACATTTCATTGAGCAGTTCTGAAACACTCTTTTTGTAGAAACTGCAAGTTGTCATTCCTAGCGCTAAGGGTCCTACAGTGGAGAAAGGAACATCTCCAAATAAAAACTACACAGAAGCATTCTGTGAAACTTCTTACTGCTCTGTGCATTCAACTAACAGAGTTGAAGCTTACTTTTGATTGAACAGTTCTGAAACACTCTTTCTGTAGAAACTGCAAGTTGACATCCCGACAGCTAAAGGGCCTACAGTGGAAAAAGGGATATCTTCAAATAAAAACTACACAGAAGCATTCTGTGAAACTTCTTCCTGTTCTCTGCATTCAACTAACAGAGTTGAAGCTTACTTTTGACTGAGCAGTTCTGAAACACTCTTTATGTAGAAACTGCAAGTTGACATTCCTAGCGCTACAGGGCCTAAAGTGGAAAAAGGAATAACTCCGAATAAAAACTACACAGAAGCATTCTGTGAAACTTCTTTCTGTTCTGTGCATTCAACTAACAGAGTTGAAGTTCAGTTTTGATTGAGCAGTTCTGAAACACTCTTTCTGTAGAAACTGCAAGTGGACATTCTGAACGCTAAAGGGCCTATAGTGGAAAAAGGAATATCTTCGAATAAAACTACACAGAAGCATTCTGTGAAACTTCTTTCTGTTCTGTGCATTCAAGTAACAGAGTTGAAGCTGACTTTTGATTGAGGAGTTCTGAGTCACTCTTTCTGTAGAAACTGCAAGTTGACATTCCTAGCGCTAAAGGGCCTATAGTGGGAAAAGGAATATCTTCAAATAAAAACTACAAAGAAGCATTCTGTGAAACTTCTTTCTGTTCTGTGCATTCAACTAAGAGAGTTGAACCTTACTTTTGATAGAGCAGTTCTGAAACACCCTTTCTGTAGAAACTCCAAGTGCACATTCTGAACGCTAAGGGGCCTATAGAGGAAAAAGGGATATCTTCAAATAAAAACTACACAGAAGTATTCTGTGAAACTTCTTTGTGTTCTGTGCATTCAACTAACAGAGTTGAACCTTACTTTGATTGAGCAGTTCTGAAACACTCTTTCTGTAGAAACTGCAAGTGGACATTCTGAAAGCTAAGGGGTCTACAGTGGAAGAAGGGATATCTTCAAATAAAAACTACACAGAATCGTTCTGCGAAACTTCTTCCTGTTCTGTGCATTCAACTAACAGAGTTGAAGCTCACATTTCATTGAGCAGTTCTGAAACACTCTTTTTGTAGAAACTGCAAGTTGTCATTCCTAGCGCTAAGGGTCCTACAGTGGAGAAAGGAACATCTCCAAATAAAAAACTACACAGAAGCATTCTGTGAAACTTCTTACTGCTCTGTGCATTCAACTAACAGAGTTGAAGCTTACTTTTGATTGAGCAGTTCTGAAACACTCTTTCTGTAGAAACTGCAAGTTGACATCCCGACAGCTAAAGGGCCTACAGTGGAAAAAGGGATATCTTCAAATAAAACTACACAGAAGCATTCTGTGAAACTTCTTCCTGTTCTCTGCATTCAACTAACAGAGTTGAAGCTTACTTTTGACTGAGCAGTTCTGAAACACTCTTTATGTAGAAACTGCAAGTTGACATTCCTAGCGCTACAGGGCCTAAAGTGGAAAAAGGAATAACTCCGAATAAAAACTACACAGAAGCATTCTGTGAACTTCTTTCTGTTCTGTGCATTCAACTAACAGAGTTGAAGTTCAGTTTTGATTGAGCAGTTCTGAAACACTCTTTCTGTAGAAAACTGCAAGTGGACATTCTGAACGCTAAAGGGCCTATAGTGGGAAAAAGGAATATCTTCGAATAAAACTACACAGAAGCATTCTGTGAAACTTTCTTTCTGTTCTGTGCATTCAAGTAACAGAGTTGAAGCTGACTTTTTGATTGAGGAGTCTGAGTCACTCTTTCTGTAGAAACTGCAAGTTGACATTCATAGCGCTAAAGGGCCTATAGTGGAAAAAGGAATATCTTCAATAAAACTACAAAGAGCATTCTGTGAAACTTCTTTCTGTTCTGTCATTCAACTAAGAGAGTTGAACCTTACTTTTGATAGAGCAGTTCTGAAACACCCTTTCTGTAGAAACTCCAAGTGCACATTCTGAACGCTAAGGGCCTATAGAGGAAAAGGGATATCTTCAAATAAAAACTACACAGAAGTATTCTGTGAAACTTCTTTGTTTCTGTGCATTCAACTAACAAGTTGAACCTTACTTTTGATTGAGCAGTTCTGAAACACTCTTTCTGTAGAAACTGCAAGTGACATTCTGAAAGCTAAGGGGTCTACAGTGGAAGAAGGGATATCTTCAAATAAAAAC
>NW_022096048.1:0-34506 GCF_006542625.1 Nomascus leucogenys
AGCATGGATTCTGCCATCGCCACCCTGATAGAGTGCTTTAGCCAGCACCACCCATTGGAGTGTTCTGGCCAGTCGTTCATAAATATCTTGCCCTTCCAGTGCAGCAGGTTCCTAACTTTGACAGGACAGAGAACAAAGCTGGAGGCTGGATATCAGCCTCACAGAGTTAGAGCACACATCCCAGGAGTACTGAACTCAGCCTAAAATCTTCCAGAAATAAAGCCAATTGACTTAACCCACCATATACCACAATCAAATCCCCACATCAAAGAAGATAAAAGCAAAATAACTCATCCAAAGGACAATAATTACAAAGACTGAAGGAACATCAGCCAACTTCCCAAATAATGGTTCTTAACCAGGTTGAAATGGCTGAAATGACAGAAATAGAATTCAGAACATGGATAGGAACAAAGATAATCAATATTCAGAAGAAAGTCAAAACCCAATCCAAGGTTTCTAAGGTATAAAATAAAATGATACAAAAGATAAAAGACAAAATTGGCATTTTAAGACATAACAAAACTCATCTGATAGAGCTGAAAAAAATCACTTCAAGAATTTCAGAATATAATGGCCACTATTAACAGGAGAATCAACCAAGCATAGAAAAGAACCTCAGAGGCCGGGCGCGGTGGCTCACGCCTGTAATCCCAGCACTTTGGGAGGCCAAAGTGGGTGGATCACGAGGCCAGGAGATTGAGACCATCCTGACTAACACAGTGAAACCCTGTCCCTGCTAAAAATACAAAAAATTAGCCGGGCATAGTGGCGGGTGCCTGTAGTCCCAGCTACTTGGGAGGTTGAGGCAGGAGGATGGTGTGAACCTGGGAGGCAGAGCTTGCAGTGAGCTGAGATTGCATCACTGCCCGCCAGCCTGGGTGACACGGCGAAACTCCGCCTCAAAAAATAAAAATAAATAAAGAATCTCAGAGCTCAAAGACTGGTCTCTGAAATACCTCAGATGAAAATTTTTAAAAAGGTGAAAGAATAATAGACAAAACCTCCAAGAAATATAAGATTATGTATAGAGACCAAATTATGGCATATTGGTGTCCCTGAAAGAGGAGTGAAAGAAAGCCACTTGGAAAACATTCCAGGATATTATCCAAGAAACTTTTCCCAAACTCGTTAGAGAGACCAACATTTAAATTCAGGAAATTCAGAGAAATTTTGTCAGATACTACAAAGACAACCATCCCTAAGACACTTAGTCAACAGATTCTCCAAGGTTGAAATGAAAGAAACAATGTTAAAGGGAACTAGAGAGAAGGTGCAGGTTACCCACAAAAGGGAACATTATCACACTAACAGTGGACCTTTCAGCAGAAACCTTACAAGCCTGAAGAGACTGCAGGAAGTGGGGGTGACGGGGTGGGGCAGGATGTATATTTAGCACTCTTAAAGAAAAGAATTTCAACCAGGAATTTCACATCCAATCAAACTAAGCTTCATAAGTGAAGGAGAAATGAGATTATTTTCAGACAAGCAAATGCTAAGGTAATTCATTACCACCAGACCTGCCTTACATGAGACCCAATGGGAGTGCTAAACATGGCAAGGCCATTACCAGTCACTACAGAAACACACTTAAGTACATAAAGCATTAACACTATAAAGTAACCATACAAAAAAGTCTTCATAATAGCCAGGTAACACAATCACAGGATTAAATCTATACATATCAATATTAATCTTGAATGTGAACAGGCTAAATTCCCTAATTAAAAAGTACAGAGTGGCAGGTTCAGTACAGAAGCAAGACTCAACTGTATGCTGGCTTCAAGAGACCCACTTCATATGTACTGACACTCAGGCTCAAAGTAAAGGGATGAAGAAAAATCTACCAAGCAAATGGAAAATAGAAAAAAGCAGAGGTTACTATTCTAATTTCAGGCAAAAAAAAAAAAGACTAAAAAAAAAGATAAAAAGACAAAGAAAGGGTAAAGGGTTCCATTTAACAAGAAGATCTAACTATGACAAATATATATGCACCTAACACTGAAGCAAGCAGATGTCATAAAACGGAGTTCTTAGAGACCAGAAGACACTTGATAATCACAAAAAATAATAGCTGCAGACTTTCCAAACCCCCCACTGACAGTCATTAGACAGACCAGATCAACTTGGAAAACTGATGAAGATATTTATGACCTGAAGTTGACACTTAACCAAATAACCTAATGGAATCTAAGGAATACTTCACCCAAAACACAGAATATACATCTTCTGCGAACACATGGCACATACCCTAAAACCTTGAACATACACTCAGCGATAAAAACAATCCTCAGCAAATTAAAAAACCTGAAATTATACAAACACATTCTCAGAATAGAAACCACGAGTACCAGAAAATCACTCAAAACCATACAGTTACAAGGAAATTAAGCAACCTTCTTCTGAATGATTTTTGGGTAAATAAAGAAATTAAGGCAGAAATCAAGAAATTCTTTGAAACTAATGACAGCAATATGCAAACATACCAGAATCTCCTGGACACAGATAAAGCGAAAACATTAAGGGGATAAGTTTATAAACATTAAACACCCACATCAAAACGTTAGGAAATATCTCAAATTAAACAATCTAAATATCATACTTTAGAGGGGACTAGAGAAACAAGGACAAACCAACCCACAGCTAGGACAAAGACAAAAAAATAACCAAAATCAGAGCTGAACTGGAAGCGAAGTTGGGATGTGGAAAACTGTATGAAAAACCACACAAATTTAGAAGTTGTTTCATGGAAAGATAAACAGATTGTGATATAGTTTGGATCTGTAAACCTCACAAAATGTCATGTTGAATTGTAATCCCCAATGCTGGAGATGGGGAATGGTTGGAGTGATTAGATCACAGAGATGGTTTCTATGAATGGTTTGTAGCATCACCCCTTGGTGCTGTCTTGTGTACTGAGTTATCATGAATATGGAGCATCTCCCCTTCTCTATCCCTTGCTCCTTCTCATGACCATGTATGATGCCTGTTCCTCCTTTGCCTTTCTTGCCATGATTGGAAGCATCCCGAAGCCTCCCCAAAAGCAGAAGCCACACTTGAACCATAAGCCAATTAAACCTCTCTTCTTTATAATTACCCAGCCTCTTTATATCAATGTGAGAATGAACTATATAAAAATTGTTACTGGGGAGTGGGACATTGCCATAAAAATACCTGAAAATATGGAAACAGCTTTGGAACTGGGTAATGGGCAAAGGTTGGAAGACTTTAGAGGACTCAGAAGAATACAGAAAAATAAGGGAAAATTGGAAACTTCTTAGAGACTTGAATGATTGTGACCCAATGCTGATAGTCATATGAACAGAGATGGCCAGGCTAATGAAGGTCTCAGGTGGAAATGAATAACTTACTGGGAACTGAAGCAAAATCGCTTTTGTCATGCCTTAGCAAAGAACTTGGCCACACTGTGTCCTGGCCCTAGGGATCTGTGAAACTTTGAACTTAAGAATGATGATTTAGTGTATCTGGCAGAATGCATTTCTAAGTAGCAAGCATTCACATGAGGCCTGCCTGCTTCTAACAGCCTGTGCCTATGTGTGTGAGCAAAAAATGACCTAATGTTGGAACTTATATTTAAAGGGGAAGCAGAGTGTAAAAGTTTGGAAAATTTGCAGCCTACTCATATGGTAGAAAAGTAAAGCCCATTTTCAGGGGAGGAATTCAAGAAGCTGCAGAAATTTACATAAGTAAAAAGGAGCTATATGCTATAAGCCAAGACAATTGCAAGAAGGCCTTGAACACATTTTAGAGACCTTTGTAGCAGCCCCTCTCATCACAGCTTGGATGCCTAGAGTATAGAATGGTTCATGGGTAAGGTCCAAGGTCCTGCTGCCCTTTGCAACCTCTTGTTACTGCTCCCTGCATCCCAGCTGTTTCAGCTCTAGCCATGGTTTAAATGGGTCTAGGTCCAGTTCAGGCCACTGCTTCAGAGGGTGTGAGCTATAAGTTTTGGTGGCTTCCACATGGTGCTAAGCTTGCAGGTACACAGAGTGCAAGAGCTGAGCTTGCAGCCTCCACCTAGCTTTCAGAGGATGTATGGAATGTATGGAAAAGTGTGTGTGTCCAGGCAGAAGATTACTGCAGGGGCAGAACCCTCATGGAGAACCACCACTAGGGTAGTGCAGACAGGATATGTTGGGTTGGAGTTCACATGCAGAGTCCCTGCCTAGTGGAATCGTGAGAAGGGGCCCTTCTCCAGTCCTCCCTTCAGTCCTCCGGACTCTGAAATGGTAGGCCCACTGAAGCTTGCACGTTGTGCCTGGAAAAGCCACAGGCACTCAACACCAGTCCACAAGAGCAGCCACAGGGGCTAACCTTGCAAAGCCATAGGGCATGCTGTGAAAGCCTTGGGAGCCCATCCCTTGTATCAGTGTGCCTTGGATATGGACCTGGAGTCAAAGGATATTATTTTGGAGCTTTAAGATTTAATGACTACCCTGCTGGGTTTCAGACTTTCATGGGGCCTATACCCTCTTTCTTTTGGCTGGTTTCTCCCTTTTGGAACAGGAATGTTTACCAAATGCCTATAGTTCCACTGTATCTTGGAAGTAACTAGCTAGGTTTTTTGTTTGTTTTTTGACACAATCTCACTCTGTCTGCCCAGGCTGGAGTGCAGTGGCACGATCTTGGCTCACTGCAACCTCTGCCTCCTGGGTTCAAGCAACTCTCGTGTCTCAGCCTCCTGAGTAGCTGGGATTACAGGTGTGTGCACCATGCTGGCTAATTTTTTTTTTGGTAGAGACAGGGTTTCACTATGTTGACCAGGCTAGTCTCATAAACCCGACCTCAAGTGATCTGCCCACCTTGGCCTCCCAAAGTGCTGGGATTAGAGGCATGAGCCACTATGCCCAGCCTAAATCGTTTTTGATTTTACAGGACCATAAGTCAAAGGGACTAGCCTTGTCCCAGAGGAGACTTTGAACTTTGGACTTTTGAGTTAATGCTGGAATGAGTTAAGACTTTGAAGGAATGTTAGGAAGGCAAAATTGTATTTTGCAAAGTGAGAACATGAGACTGGGGGTCCAGGAGTGGAATGATATGGTTTTGATCTGTGACAACAACAAATCTCATGTCAAATTATAATCCCCAATGTTGGAGGTGGGGCCTGCTAGGAGGTGATTGGATCATGGGGGCAACTTCTCATGAATGCTTTATCAC
The DNA here is from genome assembly GCF_006542625.1 of Nomascus leucogenys. Taxonomy (NCBI): domain Eukaryota; kingdom Metazoa; phylum Chordata; class Mammalia; order Primates; family Hylobatidae; genus Nomascus; species Nomascus leucogenys. The sequence goes on from NW_022096048.1 coordinate 5,179, forward strand.
CATCCTTTTGGTGCTGTTCTTGTAATTGTGATGTGAATGTATTAGCTTAGTGGCAAGTAAAATCAGATTAAATTGAACACAGCTTCAGTTATATTAATACCAATGACTAGAAAAAAGCATTGTAGTACCCATTTTGCAGAAAGTGTGGCAACAAATCTAGGTCTAGCGACAATTTGGAATAAGTTTGATGATTGTGTATAATTGTAACTCTCCTCTTTTCCTGCAGTCCAATAAGTATTTTGCATGTCCATTGGCCACCATGTCCTCATGGGAGACAGTGGTGTCATTAAGTCTAGTGCTCACTTTGTAAGGTATAATGTTTGTGTCATTTTCTTCCTTATCCTTTAAGAGGCTTAAAGTTATCTGATTAAATTAAGAGGGGAAGTTGCTCTTATTGACTTTCTTGTTGATTTAAATTAAAACATGTCAGGCTAACAGGTTGTTGAAATGTAATCATTTCATCCAAAGTTTTAAATTATTTTTATAGTAGTCAATTAAATCTCTCTATATATCCTGCTGCTATGGGATTATAGAGCAGGTGAAAAGTCCATTCTATATCCCATTTATCTGCCAATGCCTGTGTAATTCTTCATGCAAAATGAGTTCCCTTATCACTTTCAATTATTTTAGGATTCCATAGTGAGCTATCATATATTCTAAGGCTGAGATGGTATATTTGGCAGATGGATGGCTAACCACTATTATTAGGTTAATCTCTGCATATGTATCAACCATTGTTACTGCATATTTTTTATGGCTGGGATAATTTAATGATTCTATAAAATCTATCTGGAAGCACAAGTTGAAGGTGCCAGGTTTGTACCTATCTATGGATGTAGAATAGCTCTACTTTAGATCAGCTTTACATTGCTCACAATTACTTTTGGCCTTTTGAATTTTGGTGCCATCTTGCTTTCAGTTTCTCATGGCCACCTGTACACTGAGCATGCGCCTAATCTCCTTTTTCCCTTATGTAGTCACAGTTGTGTTTATGGGTGTCAGCTGCTTTTGGTGTCTGTTTAACTTTAAAGTCATCTCCCTATTTAATTGTAATTGTTTGGTACTTGTGGTATTTCCCATTCCTTGTCTCATTTTCTTTTGAGTTGAAGATGTAGTACTGAATATCATGAGTTTTCTGATTTTTTGTGTAGCTTTAATTGGGGTATGTTTTGTGTGTTAATGGTTATGATTTCTGATAATGCATCTACATGGTTATATGATTTTGTGGTTTCTGAATTATCTTATTGCTGCACCAATATAAGAATATCACAATTCTGTTTCACAATTCACATAGTTTCTCCCAATAAAATTTGGACCATATACTTTTAGAATTATTTTTTAAATTATTTGTTTCCATGTTTGTAACCACCGGGTTATGCCATTTGGAACTGTCATGAGTCTGCGAAAATGTAAATTTTATTTTGATTTTCTGATACTGAGTGTCTGACTGCTAGAATACCTGCAATCAGTTCTGCATGCTGTGCAGAGAGTAACTGACCTGCCTCCTTCAGGATTGTGTGGTCCTGGGGTCTGAGCGCTGCTTTGTCCATTGGGTCTGGCCTTGGGTCACAGAGGCTGATTTGTCTGTAAACCAGGTTGGGCAAGACATTTAGACAAGACGAGCCCCATTTTCCTAGATTGGCGTGGATTGTCCCTGTGCTTCGAATACATTCTGGCAAGCCTATTTCAGTCTTGACAGTCTCCTCCGTGAGGAGACCTGGTTGACCCTTACAGACAGTGTCTCCACCTTGGATTTACCATTTCTATGTAAGCAATGTTGATCATTTTATCCAGTGAAGGAGAGGCATGTGACATCTAATTGTAATGTTGTTGCCAGTCAGAGGCTCCATTTCTTAAGGCTTCATGCCTAAGCCATACGTATTTTCCAAATAGGCTGAATTTGTTCTTAGAGTATGGGAATTTTATTGTCCAAAATCCCACTGGTAGAAAAGTTTTAGAATTGATTTCTTTTTACACGGTGACCATGGACCGTGTTCTACATTCATCACTCATTAGAATTTCCAACCAAGTTGTGAATCAGAAGATGCATAATGCAAGCTTGGGATGTGGTAATGTAGTCTTGAGTGATTCAAGTGCTTACCCTTGTTCTTGTTCTAGGGGAAATTTTGGGATTTTCTAGTTATTTATATATTGTTTTAGGATGATGTTTCAAGAAGATATATGTTGTCTCCAGTTGCCAATATAAACCATTATTCTTTGTGCTTCCTGCTTTATTGGTGCCTAAGGGCTTTTATCATTGTGGTCATTATTTTTCTCCCTTCTGACAACCATTGTACTCTTAAAATTTACAATTAGTGTCCGGGCTATGGTTTCTCTATATAATAGTCCATCTCAGTGATCTTAAGTGTGTTACTAATTGTCATGTTTCCTGTTTAAGATTCTGCTGGTCATTGTTTTAGCATTGTAATGTAATCTATGTATTATATTATTAGTGATCTGTATTTTAATTGGTTTATATGTAATGATAAAATGGAGTGAGCTATTTAAATATCCTTGCAGTGAGCTTTTAAATCGGTATTATTTGCCTTCGTAGGTGAAAGTGGTATATTCCTGGCTTTCCTTAACTATTGGCATGGCAAAGAGAATGTCTGAAATATCTATGGTTACACAGTAGTTTCTATTGTACTCAGTGATCTTATTAATGACTTCTTCAACATCTGATAATGTTCCTGTCATTTTAGTTGAACTTTATTTAAATTTTTCTAGTCAACAGCTACCGTGATTTCAGTACGGGCCCATAATGGAAAAGTAATTTGAAATACCATTGTAATAATATGTTCTTTGAGGATTCCAGATTTTGCTGTTACTTTTTTATATCCTCCCTTTAATGGGTATTGTTTAGTGTATGTAGCCTGGTGGGTTGTAGACAGTGTTACAGGTTTCATTTTAATCTGTGATAGATTAGAGAATTTTCACTCCTTTAGTTTTTTTTTTTTTTTTTTTTGAGATGTAGTCTCACTCTGTTGCCCAGGCTGGAGTGCAGTGGCACGATCTCGGCTCACCGCCAGCTCTGCCTCCCAGGTTCATGCCATTCTCCTGCCTCAGCCTCCCGAGTAGCTGGGACTACAGTGCTCACCACCATGCCTGCTAATTTTCATATTTTCAGTAGAGACAGGGTTTCACTGTGCTAGCCAGGATGGTCTCGATCTCCTGACTCGTGATCAGCCGGCCTCAGCTTCCAAAGTGTTGGGATTACAGGCATGACCACTGCGTCCAGCCTCCTTTAGTTTCTTAATAGCCGCCATAGGTTAAAAAGTTTTGGAATCAGATGCATTCCCATATGTTTCTAATTTTGGTGAACGGTATAAAAGTGCAAGCAGTAAGTTTAGTAATAGATTGTATAGAAGCAGAAATTTGGGAGCCTCCGGTTGTTTCCTCAAATACTTTATATGGACGTTTGTGTCAGAGTGTGCTGCATTGTATCTATAAGGCTTATTTGTAATTTGGTGTCTAAAAGAAATTGTATATATGTGCATATTTATTTGTATAAGCTATTGTATATATCTGTTCTGTTATCCTAGGTTTGAGCGTTTTAGCCCGTACTTGGAGGGGTTTCTAGTTGTTTGTCTTTTGTTGTTTCTGTTTTTTAAATTGTTGATCAGACTTGGACGTTGGAAGGTTTTTTGTTTTTTTTTTTTTGATGGCGTTTCACTCTTGTCCCCAGGCTGAATTGCAATGGTGCCATTTCAGTTCACTGCAACCTCGCTACCAGGTTCAAGGTGATTCTCCCACCTCGCCTCCTGAGTAGCTGGGATTACAGGCACGTGCCAACACGCCTAACTAATTTTGTATTTTTATAGAGAGGGGCTTGCCATGTTGGCCAGGCTGGTTTGAACTCCTGACCTCAGGTGATTCTGCCTGCCTTAGCCTCCAAAGTGTTGTGATTCAGCATGAGCCACCGCACCCGGCTAGAATGTTTGGAAAATCTTTACTCATTATTTTGGCATCTGGGCTGGGCCTAAATGGCCCTGTTTCTTGTGTGCTTGGTTGCAATTATTTTGTTTATGCTGTGAATTATTTGTCTGGCTTGCAAATTTGTCTGCTTGGTTTATTTTGCAAGGGTAAGGTAGGCAATTTTAATGGAATTTTGAGACTTTTGTATTGAATATAAAGAATTTCAGTCCTTCCTGGGTTTATTTTGGTGCTTTTATTAAGTTTGCTATAATATACCTTAGGAGTTCTGGAAGAATCTGCCAAAATTTGAACATTTCTAGTCTATGTTTTAGGTTCTCAGTGCTGAACTGTTAATTAGGAGACTTTCAGTTAGGTGGTACTCAGAAGTGACTTTCCTTGAAGCTACAATTTCAAATGGGTGGCATATTCATTGTATCTATCACATACCAATTGATGTGTATTGGTAGCCAAAAATGGCTAATTTTCTTGTATTTCTGTGTGCCTCATATCAAATCATTGCATTTGAGCCCATCTCCAAATATTGTTGGGTTAAGTAGGTTGGATGGATCTCCAGGCTAATGTGATTCACTACCAGAAGACAGGGCTTGCCTTGGGTGATTTCATCTTAGAGATGGGTTTTCTGCTAGGTAGTGATCTGATGCATTTCTGTGCCTGACAGTACTATGGTGTTGGTCCATTATCCCCATAGATGGACTGGCCAGTCTGCTTGGTTGTTTTGGCAAGAATCGGTTTTATTTTTGGAATTCTTCTCTGGTGTATTCTTTGTTCTCACGATATACTGTGGTCTGTGATTTCCATGGTTACATCTGTGATTCTTTTTCTAGTTGTTATGGGCCTTGCACATAATCTCACAGGAACCATCATAATCTACTGAGTCCTCTGGATGGGGTGCTTTGGATCCCAGGGATTCTTATTAAATGTGATATATGAGAAGAATTACTTTCCTTAAAATTATATGAGCTATTCTTGCCCTTCTGGTGATTCCTGTCAATACATGAATGTTTACATGAACAGTTCAGGAATTTCTTCCCTTGGGGTAATGCTAATCAAAAGTTTTACATTTTAGGCTTTCTCATGAAGACATAGATCTCAGGGTTTGTACAGTAAGAGTTTTCCTGGTTCCAAAACTATTGGGCGCTTAGGGTCTTCAATGCTGAAGAACTGTGTTTGGCCTATAGTTCTCTGGCATGCCTGCTCGATTCGGTCTAGAAGCCCATATTATGCATATTATTTTGCAAATTTATATAGTTTCTTAATAATAAATATTTTACTTTATCACCTTAACAACCTCACACATGGAGGTTATGCAATAATTAACTTTCCTTTCTTTCAACCAAGTAAAAAATTTTTTTCCAACCTTCTATTGATAAGTAAGTTTCCTGCTCAGTATGAGCCTTGGGCTCACCAGCTTCCTAGCTTGCATCAGCAAGACTTGTCAGGTTTGTATTTGCATGACATGGGTAGTTCATCCTATTATCTAGGTTTCCTGGGGAGCCAGGCTTTCAAGACTAAGTGAATTATTCTTTTATACAGGTGGTAAGTTCTTTTGGCCAACTGACTTGATTTTAAATTAAGGTTTTAATGAGTGTCCTGGCTTTAGAAATCTCCTTAATGTGGCCAATCATAGATATCTGATTATAAATGCCAGTTTTTTTTAGGTTTCGGGAATTTGTCTAACCAGGAAAACAGTTGACTGATATTCTCAATTGTTGTGAGTGGCACAAGTCAGCATAAAGCTGGTCATGAAATTGTGTCTTTCCACAAGTCAGATTTCATTGATGCTGTTCCAATTGTAAAAGCCACAAGCTACATGGAGTTCTAAGGAGGCAAATCTCCTTTACTATTATCTATTAATTCCATAGCCAGAGCCATGGAGTCTCAGCCAATCCACAAGTCAGTCAATATTGCAACCCGTACATATAGTATACTAAATCAATAAATAGGTTAACAGATCAAAAATCCCACATAAAAAAACATTAACATCAAAAAAAAGAAGATAGAAAAAGAGGTTAACAAATCCATTCAAGAATAGTGACATGGACTTTCATCCTAACAGAAAGACCAAGTGGGCTGGAGTAACATTTTAAGAAAATAGATCCAGACATTTAAAATTAGTCCACACAGAATGCATTCTTGGAGGAGCTGCTCCTGCCTCATTTATTGACCTTCCCTCCCTCCCGGCCCAGTCTCCATGGTCTGCCCTTCCTGCTCCTGCCTTCTCACACAACTCATCCCAGTAGTCTTTCAAACCCACTGCCTCTTCTCATGCCCTGGCCTGTGCCATGGACACACTTATTCATACTTTCATGTTAACAAAATGGCTGGCTTTGTGTTCCAGAAAGGAACTCAGTGTACTGTCTACAGGAATCAATGCTCTCTGTGTCTTTCACAGTTAGAACAAACAACATAACAGAGACATACAGAGCTCTGCAAGCATGAGATTCTGAGCAACTTTTGTTCTCATCGTTCCCAGAAAACATCCATTCCTCTCCTTTAAACAGAGGCTTCAGAGAAAATTTTGAAAAGACTAAAACAGAGAATGTGTAAATCTTTCTTTACTAAAAGAGTAGTATTCTCATTCAATTAGAAAAGCGTGCTGCATGAAAAGATGAAAATAGTTGAAAAATAATTTCATAATATAATTATGAATGAATCATAGACACAAGATAAAGCATTAATACACAATACAAAAGTAGAAATGTGGCTTTGGATAATGTTTCTGACACAAAAAAAATTTTTTACAGAAATATTAAAGGTATTTGCATGCAAACCTAAACTAAGAACAAATATTTCAAGGAATTGTCTGAAGTAGAAGCGTGTCATTGATCAGAAAGCAGAATGATTTTAAATGGCCTCATTTTTACACAAAAGAATGGGAAATCCTTAAATAACCTTAGAAGGAAGGAAGAAAGCAGTTGGGCCTGCAGACCCACAGCAAGGCTATGGATTCAGCTCTGCCTTCTCCTCACGACCCTGGTGGGCATAGTCTAAGGAGGAGGATCTCACCTATAGGTTCTGCACTTGCGCAGAGGCCACAGGATATCTGTAGACTCCTGCCCTGTTCACTATGTGCTTACAAAGAAATTTTCCTAGACTCCAGAAAGCAGAGAATAAAATCAGGAGGCATGAAGTTGAATGAAATTCATTTAGAATATACTAATAACACAGGGAATGGTGTGAGGGTTTTCTAAGATGCAAGGACTTAGAGACATAGACATGAACGCATTATTTTAGAGTTCTGTTCATGAAAGGGACATATATGCAAAGCAGCCCCAAATGCTGAAGGAGCCGTAAAACCAAGGTTGATGCAACAATCCAGTTGTCAATTTTGTACTTTTGCAAGGAAAGCCTGCCAACAATCATATGGAAGTATCTACACATATTCTGTCCCAAGCGTACTGGAGCGGTCAACGTAGTCTATCTCCCAGTCCCTCACAGGAGGACGTTAAGTAGATGTCCAGGTGTATGTGGAGTGGTGGGGTGCAGGCAGGAGCAACTAAGCATTTGTACCATTGCCACTAAATCTGTATAGCATAGGGGCAAGTCCTTCCCTTGGCTATTTGCCAGCCCACTCATGCACTGTGATGTCTGTCCATCATGTTTATGTACCCAACCAGCTAGCTAGAAGATTGAGATATAGTGTTCTGATTTTTTGTTAGGATATCAGCTTTCACATTACTGGAATGAATCTGACTAGTTTACTAAAATATGATTACACCAATTAGGCTTGCAGTGGTTTTTAACCTTTCCAAAATGTCTTTCCACATAGCAGCTCCCCACATGGGTTTTTTTTAAAATCCATGCTATTCCCCAGGCCTATTCGCAAGCGAAGTCATAAGACCTTTAATACGCAACATCTGTACAAGAGAACAGTCAGCCACGGCTCATGAGTACAAGCCAACTGTAGCCTCACAGTTTTGCCCACTGACTGCTTTGCTGCATTCCCATCTCAAACCAACAGTATTGTCTGTATTGCACAGTTACCACCATACTAACAATGTACCCGGCTCCATCCATCTAAGTGCAAGTATTTTTCAGGAAAGGGCTGTGCCTTTGTGTACCATTAGAGGCATCTCCAGTGGGAGCTCCACAACAGGGGAGCACTGGTCTCATAGTATGCATTAGAGAGCCCTACAGAGAGCATGAGAGGACACTGCAGGTATGCATCCACTTTTGTGAAGTGGTGCCTTGAGAGATAATAATTACAGGCTTGAAAAACTACCCCTTCTATCCAGCCCTTAATAGAGAGATCTTTCTCATTGTTACTGGCAAATGATCAGTTACAGGTTCAATGTGCTAGAAGGCTTTACATACTCCCAGGCCTGTCGTTCAATTGGAGAATGGTGGGTTCAGCACACTCCCATAGGCTGTGACCAGAATCCTAGAAGAACTGCTCTGCTACGCTGAACATGCCAGAGGATCTCTCTTGTCCCTCAGGATTTATGGTCACAACTAAAGATATTTGTATCCCAGTAAGAAGGAAACCTAAGGTTGTGCCCAAGCCTCTAATATTTTTAGCCTTCTTAAATGCTTCTTCTAGTTCTTTATCCCAGAACCAACTAGTTCCCTCTTAACTAGTGAGTACAGGGGATGCAAACATTGAGCTAAATATGAGATGAAAGCCCACGAGTATCCCAAAATCCAGGAAACTTTGTATCTGTTTAACTGTTTTTGGCATGGAAAATTGTTGAATTTTCTCAATGACTAAGCCTGGAATAGGTGTGTCTTACTTGACCAAGTGGACCCTGAGGAACTTTGCAGCCAGTTCTGGGCCTTGTATCTTTTTGGGTTGATGGCACTCCTCTGGATTGAAGAAGGGTGCACAAAACATCTCGTGTTGCTGTAGCAATGACAAGTCTTCAGAAGTTAGAATATTATCGATATAATGCCTGTGAGTCAGGATGAAGGGGTGCTAAAGAAGGCAATAGCTAAATCTAACACAGCATGATAAGTGCCTGTGTTTTGTATTATTTGCTCAATAACTTGAGGTATATTTGGCACAGCAGTCCAAACCCATAGGTAGAATCCCCCCACAGATGTTTGTAAAGTTCATCCTAAAAAGACATCCATACCCAAGATGTCTTCTGAAGTAAGTGAGATAAAGACAAGAGAGTAAGCAAGGAGGGACTCCAGACAAAACTAAGGAGGAGAGGAGTTTGTTTCACTCAGATTTTTTACCCCACAACCATGTACAGCTCCCCACTTGCCAGGGTGTCTCTCTGGATTTCCATGAATTAAGATACAATCTGCACCTGTGCCCACTAAAGCTAAGGTTCTTTTTGTGCTTTTTTGGACTCCGATAGTCAGCTCCAAATGGGGCCTCTGGTTGCCCCCTATTGCTCTTACACAGAGGCAGCCTTGACCCCACCCATGATCTCCAGGCTGCAGAGGAGTCCACCCCTGAATGCAGAAATTGGTGTTCTTTTACCCAGAGTTTCTTCTTTTCATTCTCCCTCTTTTGGTAGGTAATAGGAAGGGGTCTAAACTGTTGTTTGGGAGTCAGGACTTTCCAAAGGCCACCAATATGGCATTGGGTTGCCCATGCATATTATCTTTGTCTACCCCAGCTGAACTCAGATCATACCACATTTGTTTCCTACTAATCCTAACAGCCTTTTTGACCTCCCTTTTTCAGTCCAGCAGACTGTTTCTCCCCTTTTCTCTTTTCTTCAGTAACCAGTCAGAGCTCATCTCTTTCCTTACTAGTTTCTCCAAAATCAGAAATGGCTTTCCCCATATCTCGTCCCCCACAAAAGGGGACATGCTATTCCCAGGGGGGCACTTTGTCTCATTTTTTCAGCTTTACTCTCATTTAGGGAGATACCATTCACACCAGTGTCCCATAGTTGCACCATTCATGTACATAAAGCTTTGTCTTGGCAGCTGCTTAAAAGTTTTTGCTGTGTCCAATAATCCTGCCCAGGTCTGTGTGTGTTGGAATTTTGCTTTCCACTGCATGAACAGTTTCACTCTTAAATGGGAAGAATAATGATCTTCCTATTTTTGAGTTAACCTCTATGTCATCATCTAGTTGGTTCCCAAGAATTCCAGGTATTTGCATCCCAGCCTGGTTTGACAAGGACAGCCCACACATTCAGCTGGCACAGCTTTCTCTCTCCCAGACATACAAAATGGCAAGGTACGCTTTCCAACTGTGCCTCTTCAGTTTCAAGCTTATCCAGAAAACCAGACATTAATGAAGACGTGGAACTTCTCACATCCCTTTCTCACTGCAATTCTCTTCCCAGCTTCCCTACACTCGCCTCAGCTGCACCTGTGCTTTCGTGACCACTCGCATAGAAAATAACAGTAGCAAACTCACTGCTGTCACTGTGCAGCAACCTTTGTTACCACAGTGAGACACACTTTTTAACTAACATTTTACTAACAAGCTTTCTAGACCCTCTGGCATGTTAGGGGTACTCCTGTTTTCACAGTAGTCCACAAGCGTATAGCAAATGGGCAACACCACCCAACATGAATGAGCAAGGCCACCCCTGAAGTTTCCTCTGTGGCTGCTTCTTTTCCTTTGTGTGTACTTTGGTTTCTTGACTCCTCCTTGCTGACCATTTGTTCTGTGAAAGGGCTATATGTACAAAGTGAGTGTTAAATGTCAAAGGGGCCAAGAAACCAAACAAGGAGGCAGAAAATCCAGTTTGTCGGTACTGGTTAATTTACTGGGGAAACTTACAGACAGAAGCACAGCCTTGGGTGGCCACATTACAGGCAGATGTTCACACTGTTACTCTGCAGACCCAGGGCTAATACTCCACAGAGAAAAGGTATACATGCTCTAGCAGGACAATTAAAAGCAACCTTCCAGAACAGACAAGGATGCTACATGTGCCATAGCCTAAAATTCATACAATAACATCCAGGTTGACAAGATCTTACACTGAACAAATAAATGAGTAATCAGAATGTATTCATGGGACTGGTATTAATCAGAAGTCAACATGGTGGATTAGTATCCAAGACGGGTCACTTTTGTCTCCATAAGTTCTATAACCTCCTCTTTTTTCAAAATACAACTGGGAATACTGGTGTAGGTGTAAGACGTGCAAGTTTTTACTCTTCTGTCTTCAATATCACAGTCATGAAGAGAACAGCCTCTGGAGGGAAAATTCTGGGCTCTGGAGAGTGTGAAAGGAACTCTTCAAAAAATAAAAGAGTATAATATTTGAAGACAGATGTAGAAATCAACTAAAGAAAACACAACAACAGAACTGAAAAACTGACACATGCATATATAAACAAAATCAAAAGAAAAAGCAATGTAAAAAGATGAATTTTAAATATGCATTTCAGGATATTGAATATTCATCTGGATAAATAAAATTTACTTTTAAACTCATTCTATGCACAAAATCAATTTCAGGTGGATCATAGCCTATATATGAAAAAGAAGAATTCAGTAGAGTATTCAGAATTTAATTTAGGAAAATAAATTCATTACAATAGAGTAGGTAATCTTAAAAAGTACCTGGAAAGTATTTAGTCTATGAGGGAAATGTTATTCTAACATAGTTAATGTGAGCAAGGATACCATGTCAAGCTCAAGGTTGTTCTTTTCCTTTCCTGTAGGGATTTAGCTCAGATTCAGAGCTAGAACTTTCAGAAGGTAGTAGTGTCAACCTCTTGAGATGTTGTATGCTATTAGTCTACACATTTTTGGTATTGTGTAAACTAATAGCATGTGTGAAAGGAAAATAAAATATAAGGACATCAAACTCACTATGCTCAAGAGAAAGTTAGGCTTGGGAACTGAGTCATGCAAACAGACTTCCTTTTGTCCCCAAACAGATAGCTGTAATTATATATGTTTAGTTAATCTTTTGCAAAATGTAGATATACGGAACATGAGATGAATTCATAATTGACGTTCCCCCCCACTTCTCTATTTTGAAATGTAAAAAGTGGATTCAATGGGTGCTAATTAATGCCTCACAAAAATGTAACCACTTGCCTCACTGCCTACTCAACTTTTTCCTTTTTTCCCTCCTTCCCCTACGTCTACTTTTTCCCCTTTAAATACTGAAGTCATCAGAACCCACTTGGAAAAAGCACAGGCCACAGACCCTGCTGTAACTTGTGTTTCTTTTTCGTGGATGCATCCTCAACCTTGGCGAAATCAAACTCTAAATTGATTTAGACCTGTCTCAGTCACTATTTCTAGCTCCATCCATGTACCTGCAAAAGTCATGAAGTCATCAAGATATAAATTCTCTCTTACTTCACCTAAGAGTTGTTCCTTCACTGTTGGTGGGACTGTAAACTAATTCAACCATTGTGGAAGTCAGTGTGGCGATTCCTCAGGGATCTAGAAGTAGAAATACCATTTGACCCAGCCATCCCATTACTGGGTATATACCCAAAGGACTATAAATCATGCTGCTATAAAGACACATGCACACGTATGTTTACTGCGGCACTATTCACAATAGCAAAGACTTGGAACCAACCCAAATGTCCAACAACAATAGACTGGATTAAGAAAATGTGGCACATATACACCATGGAATACTATGCAGCCATAACAAATGATGAGTTCATGTCTTTTGTAGGGACATGGATGCAACTGGAAAACATCATTCTCAGTAAACTATCGCAAGGACAAAAAACCAAACACCTCATGTTCTCACTCATAGGTGAGAACTGAACAATGAGAACTCATGGAAACAGGAAGGGGAACATCACACTCCGGGGACTGTTTGGGGTTGGGGAGGGGGGAGGGACAGCATTAGGAGATATTCCTAATGCTAAATGACGAGTTAATGGGTGCAGGAAATCAACATGGCACATGGATACATATGTAACAAACCTGCACATTGTGCACATGTACCCTAAAACCTAAAGTATAATAAAAAAAAAACTATGAAAAAAAAAAGAAATGCAAATTTAAGGTCACCTAGCCAACAACTGCATAGGGCAATGAAATAGGTAGTTGAAAAAGATTGCTCATCTAAAGGAGGTGAAAGAAACTTCAAATACAAACTCTTCATAAATCTCTATGATCTGCTTCTGCCTATGTGTATGTCTATGAATTTGTGTCATATAAATGTGATGATTCACTAGCAAAATATATAAAAGAGTTTGAATTAATTGGCATAAAAAGTGTTTAGCTCCTATATTTTATCAGAAAAATAAAAAATAACTTAAATGTCTTTTAGTTCAAATGACTTTAATAATCTTTAGTAAATAAAGCTGATTTAAAAATTATTGGCACAGAAAAAATTCTGCACACCTACAACCAGATGATCTTCAACAAAGTTGACAAAAACAACAAAGGACTCCCCATTCAATAAATAGTACTAAAGTAACTGGCTAGCCATATGTAGAAGATGGACACTAGACCCTTCTTTATACCATACGTTTAATATTAAAATCAATTCAAGATGGAAAAATGACTTAAATATAAAACCCAAAACCATAAAAACCCAGGAAGATAACCTAGGAAGAGAAACTATTCTGAACACAGATCTTGGGAAAGATTTCATGATGATGACACCAAAAAAATTACAATTACAATTGTAATTACAATTACAAAAAAAAACAACACAAAAATTGATGAATGGAATGTAACTAAACTAAAAAAGCTCTGCACAGCAAAACAAACTATCAACAGAGTAGAATGAGAGAAAATATTTGCAAAGTATGCATCCATAAAAAGTGGGCAAAGGGTTGAGTGTGGTGGCTCTCACCTATAATGTCAACACTTTGAGAGGCCAAGGGAAGAGGATTGCTTGAGTCCAGAAGTTTGAGAGCAGCCTGAGCAACATAGTGAGACTCTGTCTCTACAGAAAGATAAAATTAGCCAGGTGTGGTGGTGCATAGCTATTCGGGAGGCTGAGGTAGGAGGATCACTTGGGCGCATGGGTGGTTGAAGCTGCAGTGAGTCATGATTGCACCATTGTATTCCAGCCTAGGTGACAGAATAAGACTCTATCTCACGCACACACAAAAATTTTTAAAGGGCAGATGACATAAACAGACACTTTTCAAAAGAAGACATACCCATAGCCAACAAGCATAGGAAAAAATGTTCAACATCACTAATCATTAGGGAAATGCAAATCAAAAACCACAATAAGATACTATCTCACACCAGTCAAAATGACTATTATTAAGGAGTTAAAAAATAACAGGTGCTGGTGAGGTGTGTAGAGAAAAGGGGATGCTTATACATCGTTGGTTGGAATGTTAACTAGTACCGCCACTATGGAAAGCAGTGTGGTGATTTATCAAAGAACTTAAAACAGAATTGGCATTCGACCCAGCAATCCCATTATTGGGTATATGCCTAAGGAATATAAATCATTCTACCATGAAAACACATGCAGGGTATGTCCATTGCAGCACTATTCACAACAGCAAAGACATGGAATCAACCTAAATATCCATTGATGGAAGACTGGATAAAGAAAATGTGGTACGCGTACACCATGGAATACAATGCAGCAATAAAAAGAATATATCATGTCCTTTGCAGCAACATGGATGGAGCTGGAGGTCATTATCCTGATCAAACTAATACAGGAGCATAAAACCAAATACTGCATGTTCTCACATATTATAAATGAGAGCTAAACATTGAGATCACATGGACACAAAGAAGGGACCAAAAGACACTACAGCTTACCTGAGGGTAGAAAGAAGAGACAGAAGACTGAAAAACTACCTTTTGGGTACCACACTTATTGCCAGGATAATGAAATAATCTGTGCATCACACCCCAATGACACACACTTTACCTATATAACAAACCTACACATGTACCCTGAACCTAAAATAAAAGGCAAAAAAAAAATAAAATTATTGGTAAAAATAAAATTTAAATGTCTTTAGAATTATTTAAATATTTTGTCTGAATAGTCAAGCGGGTCAGATACTGTTTTAACTAGATGCTTTAAGGCTGTAAACTGCTCCTGTGATATTGGTAATAATTATTTGATTTGTCTTGCTTGTAGCCATAGTAAGTCCAGGGGATATGTGGAGTTCTTAGCCCAACCATGCCCTCTGACTGTGCTGGGAAGGGTGAGACATTATCTGCATCTCTGCCTTTAGTCCTGGGCTTTGCATCTGATAATAAAAAAATGCTTACTTCTTAGGTTTTTCACTAAAAATCAGAGTTGCTGACAGTTAAAATTACAATTAATATATGTAGTTAAATCTACTAGATACATGTAAAGTTTTAGGGAAAGTAAGACGTATTTTCAGAAAAAACAATTACAGGACAGCATGTGAAAATGTGTCTGTTTTTTGTTTTTTCTCCACAGAGGGTGTGTTACAGTTGTCTTTAAGTTCTGCTGTCCACGGGTGGCCTAAGTGTTAATAGCTCAGTGGGCCCTCTGCCTTTTCACGTGAGGTGGCTGCCCTCCACCAGCGAGAGCAAAGGGCCAGTGTGACAGCCTTCTGTATACACACTTGAGGCTCCCTAGCTCTTGTGTGGCATCCAGGAAAAATGAGGTTGCACAAACAAATTGAAGGATGCTAAATATGGGGGATTTTATTGCTGATGAAATGGCTCTCATTGAGAAGGGGAGCTGAAGAGGGAATGGGGAGGTAGGTAATCTTCCCCTGAAGGCTGGCCATCTCCACCTGAATTCTTATCTGAAGTTATGCTATCAAGCTGTCCCTCTGAAGTCAAAGTTACTTTTCTCCTACATCCAGCCATATTCCCTGATGTCCCGCTGCTTCTCCTCTCTGTTGGCTGAGTCTAGGCACAGGATGGGGTGGGGTGGGCCATGGGTGATTTAGGAAAAGGTAACATCAAGCAGGAAAACAGGGATATAAGTTTGCACTTTGGACCACAGTCTCAGGCTTTTTGGCTTTAGGGTGGGGCTTTACTAGGGACCTCTGTCTCCCTAGAATTTCTTTGCCTCTTGTTGCTATCACAAGTACCTGTAAGTATCATTTGCATCAATTATAAAAATACAACATTATTTTATGACACAATAAAAACATAAAACCATTGAAAAACTGTAACACAAACACTTTTTATCACTTAGAAAATACATATATAATTGAAAATAATTATTTTGAACTTACATAAATGTGGGTAATGGTCTTATATCACTCCTACGATCACATAAGATAAAAAATGAAAGCAAAATAGGTAACCAATGTTTTCTAAAATGTCACATATTTAGATCAAACTCTTCTGAATCACTTTTCAATTCACCTTGTTCATGATTGCTCCTGTTAGCATCATCTCTGCTGACTAGAAACTTTGTTGATGCCACACTTATTGTGAGAGTACCATAAAACTTTGTTAGATTATTTTTCTGATCTACCAACATCCCTCTGCAAGTTTTAATGTTTAACGATATCACCAGAATGTGAAAATGGAAGTGTTTTACAACAAGTGTATGTGTGTGCACAGAAAAGCAATCAAATTATGCCTGTCTTCTGACCAATCATATTTTTACAACATTAATTTTATGATACATCTCTATTTGAAAGATGTACAAATATGCCCTTTAAAACAAATGGAACACACTATTTTTCTTTGTGACTGCCTCTTTCTCAGTATAAAATCATGGTGTCTCATCTTATGTATTCTGGTCTATTATTGAGGAAAAGTTGAATAACTTGATTTAACTTCTACCCCAGGATTAGAGATACCAGTGTTATTACTGAACTACTAGAATTTCTATTTTAAATATTGCTGTGAATTATTTTAATTGTATAATGCCTAGTCCTTCATTTTGGATATAGGTGTGACTTGCTAATACCAGAAACAAGGTTTAGAAATCCATGGCAGTTTCCATTTTGCACCCTCCTCTAAGTCTTCAATGTAGTCATTCCAGATATCGCCTTATAAAACCTCCTCCAGGTGACTACTGCATGGAGAATGGCTGAACACAACCCTTATCTCACCCACACTGACCCCTGTGGGAACTGCACAGATATTCTGCAGTAACCACCTCTCAGGCACAGCATGAGTCTTTGGAAATCATGCTTGCTTGACCTTAACTCACCAATTTGAACCCCTCATGAGAAACCTGCTTAGGTAACACTCCAAAATCCAATTGTGATATTTAGTTTTAGGAGTCAACTAACTGTATTAAGGAATACCTAGAATACTGGCAAAGAATTACTTCTGGGCCTGCGAGGGTTTTATCATAAAAGTCTGATATGTGAGTCAGTGGACAGAGTGGGGAAGATACTGTGATGGATCAGGGACCCCCTGTGAGGAGGCTTGGGTTCCCCAAGCAGGGAAATAAAGGAAAATCTCGAGTTCCTTCAAGGAAAATCCCAGGTACCTAGCTAGGACTAAGAAGTAAATGAGGAAAGTGATAAGCAAGAAGGTAATGGTAGCCCAAGGACTTTAGAGTCAGGAGATGTTTGTTTGGTTCCCTGTAGAACCCAAAGATAACATCTTAACATATATTCCTGAGTCATTCTTCATAAACCTAGGCCCCCATCAAATGGATCTGCTGATATGTAGACCTCAAATAAGGGGGACCTGAAGACTGAACTCTGACTGCCATTCTTTGTCCTCAATTTCTTCCTGAGCGGCCTAGAGGGTGACACATCCATGAGTCACAGCTAAATTTTTTTCTGCTGACCCCAAATTTTAAAACAAAGCTTCTCTTCTTTAATCAATTGCAAGCTAGAAAATCCTTGAATCTGCCTATGACCTATAAACCCGTTTTACCTCTGCTTCAAGATATTCCACCCTTTAAGGCCAAAACCAATGTGTAACTTCCATGTACTGATTTATAATTTTACCAGTAACTTCTGCTTTACTGAAATTTACCCTGCTATTAAAAATCCTTATGTACAAGACATTGGGGAGGTAGAAATCTAAGCATTAGCTGCCTGATCCTCCTTGTTTGACACTCTTCAATTGAACACCTCTTTTTCTCCCACCGCAAGTGTCAGTGTAGATATCTGTGCGAGCAGACCTGAGTTGGGTTCTGTAACAATCCACCCTCTATGTGGGTAAGCACCATCCAGTGGGATGGGGCTCAGATGGAACAAAAAAAAAAAAGAAATGAGAATAATTTTGCATTCCCTCTCCCCTGGAGCCGGTACATTCTCTACCTCCTGCCCTTGGACATCTTAACTACAGGCTCTCTGTCCTTGGGATTCCAGGACTTACTTCTGCATCCCTTCAAGTTCTCAGGCCTTTGACCTCAGACTGAGAATTACACTGTTAACTTTCCTCATTCTGAGACTTTCAGCCTTAGAATGAGCCACGCTACTACTCCACATCTGTCAATCTATATATCTATCCTATTGGTCTGTCTCTCTGGAGGATACTAACATAGATTTTTTTTTTAAAACCATGAATGGCTGTAGAGAACCAGAATTGTAAGCATGTTTTATTTGTTTGTTTTGGGGGTTTCTAAAATTGGATCTCTAACCTGATGATAAGTAAAAATGCTGAAGACTCTACTTCTAATAGTACGGAGACCACTGATAGGCCACATCATGAACTGCTTAAGTGACATGCAAACATCTGCCTTTGGCACTCCTAATCAACCACTGATAAGAGGCAACGCATTTAGTGACTCTTGATAGCACATTTTCAAACATCTATGGAAAACTAAGTACTCTGTTATTAGTGTTGCTGAGCAAAGGGAAAAAAAAAAAGATAAGCTAAAAGATTCAAACTCAGAATCCAGCTCCACATAAAAAACAGAGCTTCTATGTATGCTCTGAGGTGAGAATTGTATCTCCTGTAGTCACAGAGATGAAAATGCTGAAAATTAAATACAATCCCACACCATGCAATTGGCTGAATTACAATGAAAGTTGCACTTTCAGCCTAGCACAGTGTCTACTGTAAATTTAGAGCACTGTTTAGGAAAGAATGGGACCCTGTAAATTGGGTTGGGAACATTTGGGGAGACCGTTGAGGCTGGAGACATTGGGCTCTGAAATTCTGATGTCTTCTTTGCCAGCAGAAGTGGCCCCTTAAACCCACCCCCTTGGCAGTGGTCTCCCCATCTTCATTGGTATAAGCAGTTCTGTCTGAAGGGATTAACCCAGCCTTAACTGAGAAAAGGTAATGGACTTCCCGGAGGCAGTTGCCAAGTAATACAATGATAATTCTCCTCAGGACCCCACCTCTTTTTCCTTCTAGACCTATCATTAGTCCTGAGTTCCAGTAGGCCTTTAAAGGTGAAACACCTTATGTGTGTGACCAATGGGAGGTTCATTATAGTCCAAGAAAATAATTTCAGTTTTCTAATTTGTATAACCAAATCTGGGGGACATGTGTGGAAAAGGATATTAAGTGTTGGGATAGTGGTGGAGGAAACATAAAGTTGGATCAAGCCAAATTTATTTATATTGGCCCATTATACAAAGATTCTGGTTTTAATGTTGCTGCATGAGTAGTTAGAAAGGGCTCTAACAGTTTGTTTGATTGGTTGGTTGAATCATGAATCAAAAGGTGGCCCTCCTTCGTCCAGCTGGATATGCCTGATTTCCCTTGACTTAATGTAGAGGAAGAGATTCAAAGGCTTAGAATGAATGGGACTCTAGAGTGCATTTGACATTTGAAATTCTACTCAGCCACACCTGGAGGGGCCAGAAGACACACCTTTCACCAATACTGTGAGAAATATATTTGTGAGTGGAGCCCCAGCAGCCCTGAAGAACCTCTTGATTGCTCTTCTCTGTAGGCTGAATCTTATAATGAGAACCACAGTCACTCAACAGGAAAATTCAAATGCACTGGGAATAATTGGATCCCAGGGATCCTGGGTCTACTTGGTAGCTGTCAACCTTCAAAGTCAAGATTGGCATAGTTACCATCATAGTCATTAAAGGTAAGGGAATATTCAGGTTAGTCTGACTCAAGTAGATCTATGGTGTTGGCCACATAGTGTTCTTAGAAGTGAAAAGGGTAAGAAGCCTAAGACGTTCTTAATTGAACTGAAGAGACTGAAAACATTTAGGTTAAGTGAACAAAAGTCTAATTCAAATCATAAAAGTAGAGAAACACAGTCCATACTCAAATCTCAGACTTGAGCCAGTTTACAGTCGAGAATGCCTTGAATGAATTGGAAACTAGGTCCCCTTGATGAAGGACCAAAGTATACCATGAAAACTTTATACTGTTAGTCTTTCTCCTATCCTTCCCCGAAGGAACCTATAACCTTTAACGAGGGTAAATGTGTTTTATGGAAATGAATATAGTAAGAACTTTTGGGGACTACTAGACACTGGCTCTGAACTTATATTGATTCCAGAAGACCCAAAACATCACTGTGGACCACCCAGTCAGAGTAAGTGATTATGAAGGTTAAGTGATTAATCAAGTTTTAAATCAAATCACAGTAGGGCCAGTGGGTCCCCAAACACTTACTCTGGTGATTTCCCCAGTTCCAGATGCACAGCTGTAATAGACAAACTTAGCTCCTGGCACATTTCCCACACTGGTTCCCTGACCTGTGGAGTGAGGGCTAGTATGGTGAGAAAGCCTAAATGGAAGGCACTAGAGCTGCCTCTACCTCCTAGGAAAATGGAAAATCACATTCATAACCATATACCTGGAAGGACTGCAGAGATTACCATCACCATCAAGGACTTGAAAGATGCAGGAGTTTTATCCTCCTGGATGAATCCATTCCTTCATGGATTTACATATTAATGGGTTATCATGTGAGAGCAACTGTTGGCTTTATAAGAGAAAAAGAGACCTTCACTAGCATGCTCAGCCCCTCAATCAGCTGATACCCTCTATGGCCTAAGGACTCTTCTGAGAGTCCCTACCAGCAAGAGGCCCTCACCAGAGGTGGCCCCTAAACCTTAGACTTACCAGCCTCTACAATTGTAAGAAATATATATATATATATTTCTTTACAAGTTACCCAGTTTTTTTGTATTCGGTTACAAGCAACAGAAAAGGGACTAATATGGAAAACTGGTAACAATTAGTGGGGCATTGCTGAACATGAATACTTGAAAATGTGAAAGTGGCTTTGAAACTCAGTGATGGGCAGAGACTAAAAGAATCTGGAGAGGCAGAATATAAAAAGCCTGTGTTCTTGTGAGGATTTAGAAGACAAGAAGACTAGGAAAAATTTAGGAGACCTTAGAGATTGACAAAGTGGTTGTGACCAGACTGCTGATAAAAATATGGAGAGTAAAGGCTATTCTGACAAGGTTTCTGATGTAACTAAGAAAAAAGTATTAGAAACTGGAGTCAAGAACATCTCTGTTAAAAATTGGCAAATAACTTGGCTGAACTGTGTTCATGCCCAAGGGCTTTGTGAAAGGACTAACTTCAGAGTGATGAACTGGGGAATCTGGCAGAAGAAATTCTTAAGCTGCAAAGGGTTCAGGCTGTAGTGTGGTTACTTCTAACTACTTAAGGTGAACTGGTAGAGAAAACGTAAGTACAAAAAAAATTGTAGCTTGGTTATGTGGTAGAGAGAATGAAAGAGCATTTGCAGGAGAAAAATTTAAGGGTGTTACAGAACCATAACTTGCCAGATATTAGCATGGCCAAAATGGAGCCAGTTGTTAATAGACAAGACAATGAGAGAGAGGCCACACAGCAGTTCAGTTTTCTTCCAGATGGCCCTTCCCATTACAGGCCCAGTGGCCTAGGAAGACAGAAGGACTTCTGGGGACAGACAGGCTGGGCCACTGTCCTGTACCACCTCAGGGTGCTAATTCCAGATGCACTGGCTCAAATGCCCAAGGTGGTCTGGCTCTGAAAGGTATAAGGCCCAGACCTTAGAGATGACCATGTGGTGATAATTACATAAGCTTACAGAAATGAAGAACTGTGGAGTCTTGGCAGCCTCCACAAATTTCAAAGGATTTCTTCAAAAGCCTGGTAGTCTAGAGACTGGTCGTAAGGGAGCTCTACTGGAGAGAGCCCCCAGCAGAGGGATACCAAACACAAATGTGGAATTGGAACTGCTGCAAAGAGTTCACCAGGGCAATGTCAAGTGAAGCCATGGAAGTGAGGTCCCTGCAGAGAGTCCTCATATGAGTAATGCCTAGTGAAGCAGAGGAAGTGGTACCACTGCCAGGACCCCAGAAGTGTGGAGTCTGCATGCAATGCCTGCCTGGGAAAAACCTGAGGTAGCTGACTGCAGCCAGTACAGCACCCATGGGGACTCTACCAAGCAAAGTCATAGAATTGACACTGCCTGATGTTTTGTGAGTCCAGCCCTCACCCCAGTGTGTTCAGGAGTCAGATACAGAGAATAAAATATATTCCAGCTTTAACACATAATGTTGACCCTGCTGGATTTTGAACTTGCTTGGGACCTGTTGCATTTTAAATTTTGCCTATTTCTCTCTTTTGAAACATGTACATTATGCTTATCCTGAAATCACCTTTAACAAAATCATGAGTGAGAAAATTATTACACTCAAAGAGATATGACCTAACTGACTCCATCTTGTTTTTAACTTGCAAACTGCCCTTGTTCATTCCTAGGCAAAGGCCAAACTAACTTTGAGAGGAATTTAGTTTATAGCTTAACTTTGAAACAAAGATAATAAAAGCCCATCAATGAAATAAACCTGCTCATTGCTTGGGGACCAGATGGCCTTTGTAAAACCAACAAATTAACCACAAGAATAGAAAGTATGGCCCAGGAGTCATACAGCCAGAGGCCACAAGATTACTAACCTCCCAGATTGTTCCTGGAGATAACAATAATACTGTAAAACCTAAGATTGGTGTTTGCAGTATTTTTCAGACCCAGCATTCTGATGAATCAGCTGGTGCCACCCAAATCAGTAACCTGGCTCATCTGGACTTGTGGCCCCCGACCCAGGAACTGACTCAATGCAAAAGGACAGCTGTTGCTCCCTGTGATTTCAACCCTGACCCAACCAGTAAAAATTCTCCATTCTCTAGCCCTCCGCCCACCAAACTATCTACATAAACACTGGCTTCTGAATTTTTGGGGAGGCTGTTTTGAGTAATAAAAACTGTGGTCTTCCATTAGCCATCTCTATGTGTATTAAACTCTTTCTCTATAGCAATTTCCCTGTCTTGATAAATTGGCTCTATCTGGGCAGCAGCCAAAATGAACCCATCAGGCCATTATTAATTCAGGAGCTCATCTGGGATAGCCCTTGTGGGTACCTGCTCATGGTTCTGCAGCCCTCACCAGTGGCAGACTGGAGGCCAGCAAGTGTCTGCCTAGGTCTCTTGAACTAAAGACTGCCTCTGGCACACTCTCTACCAGTGAGCTACTGTTGACCATAGTGCATGGATCAAATTGCAATGGATAGTTCCTGAAAGACACCTTTTAACCTGGTTTGGTGAGTGTTCCCCTTCTCCTGATTTGTTGGTCCCTTTAGAGGCATTGCAGCTCCATCGTGGAAACTGTCCAACTCTTTCTAAGTTTGTAGAAAGAGTCTCTATTGACCTTCAAGGCAAAGTAGCCACGTCAAGGGGACTGTTTATCTCTTGCTAAATTGTAGGAAGAGTCTCGGTTTTGGACGACTTATCCCCCATTGGATGGAAACGGGAGACTTGTTGGAGGAATACTCTTCTGATTTGGCATCTAGTCAGAAATATTGGTTTGGAAGGCCATCTGTTTTTCTTTATTTCATCGTGTGTGTTTGTATATGGGGAGATCTCTGAAGGAACTGCTGATAGCAGGCTTGCCTAGTTTGATCACTCACATTCAGTGAGCCCTTAAGGAATTGTTAGCAGGAGCTGAACAGAGCTAACTCAGGGTGACCATCCATACTTTCATCTTGCCTGGAGACCACCCATTGAAACTCCTGGTCAGAAATCATCCCTCCCCACTTTGAGTGGACCACTGACGACAGGGGACAATGGGTACAAGTTTGAGCTTCACCAGGTTAATACTTGGGTGCTAAGTGGGATAACAAGTGTTTGTATTTTGTCATATGCATTTTGCTCCGGCCAAAATGGAAGATGTTAATTTGGTTCTCCTTGCAGCCCATTGGGTGGCATATTGCAAAATTGAGAGGCTTTTGCCTATGGTTTCATGAAATGAAAATGGATTTTCTTTTGTAACATAGCTTAGCCCCCACAGCTATGGTGCAGCAAACAGGCTCATCAAGAGCCTCTCCACTCTCCTGGAAGCTGCAGAGAAAGGGAACCTGGAAACCTGGCAAGGAGGCAAAAAGGTAAGAATTACTAATTAGCCAGGCATCTGGCCACTCTGTGCAAACCAGTCAAATTAATGGTAAATATCACTGTTTATCTCCTCTGCAAGGTTTGCTTAATAGGGAAAAATATATATATTTTTTTAGTCTTTTGGTCTTTCTATGTCAATCTGTCATGGAGAGAAGTACCACAGGATAGAAAGTGGACCTAGGACTCCCATATGCTTGGTGTTCAAGCTGGCCCTGCAGACAGGTCAGTTACAAACTTTGCTGTGGGTCCCTGATAAAAAGATGAGATTTCCCCTTGTCTTTGAGAACTTGACTTTGTAACCCTTTAAGGGTACTCTTCCTTGGTTCTTTCACATATGGAGGGTGGGAATTTTGGGGTTAATGTCAGGTAGTCCATCTGAAAGGACACACAGTTGTAATGTCATGGCTAGACTTAAAAATTTTCTTGGGCCGGGCGCGGTGGCTCACGCTTGTAATCCCAGCACTTTGGGAGGCCGAGGCGGGCGGATCACGAGGTCAGGAGATCGAGACCATAGTGAAACCCGTCTCTACTAAAAATACAAAAAAATTAGCCGGGCGTGGTGGCGGGCGCCTGTAGTCCCAGCTACTCGGAGAGGCTGAGGCAGGAGAATGGCGTGAACCCGGGAGGCGGAGCTTGCAGTGAGCCGAGATCGGGCCACTGCACTCCAGCCTGGGTGACAGAGCAAGACTCCGTCTCAAAAAAAAAAAAAAAAAAAAAATTTCTTGAACAGTTAAAATCATTTGCAAGCTCAGAGCTGCCTCTTCTAGATTGTTTCTGGGAAAATGAACAGTATTGCCCCACACTGCAGCCAGTAACTACGGTTTTGCCCTTTTATTGCAGCAGCATGGGTCTGATTCTCAGGTTAAATAGTAAGTCATTTCTGGTGTGATATTTGGAGATTTCACCACTGATTGATTATCTTTCTCTGCATGGACATCTTCTGACTTTCTGTCTTGAATTTTCCTCTCTCTGAGCTATCTTTGGGGGATATCCTAAATCTTTTAAAAACTGCTTGCCATCTCTTTGAGACACCTCACTCATCCATGGTTAAGTCACAATCTGAAGTGACTTATGGCTTTCACATGGGAAGTTACCTTTGGTAAAGTTCACAGCCAGAAATACTGCCTGTTTGTTTCAGGTAGAATCTATTAATATAAGATTTATGACTTTTTGCTTGAAATGCTGATTATTTTTGCTTTGGCTTTCACAGTAAAGAAAACATTTTTCTCTTGAGCTATTTACAGCTTTTAACAATTGAGTGAGGTAAACTCTTGTGAGCAAAATGTGGAGCATCTTTCTTTTTCTCAATCAGATTTCACCAAAATTTGAAAACTATTTGTGTATATTCTTAACATATGCAGATACAGTTATTTAGTTGTTTACATAAGTGCAATAAGAATCTGTTCATCTGTTTTCTTTAGTAACAGAACACAAGTGGAGACATCAGTTATTTTACCAAAGATATGGTTATATGTTATCAACAGAATGGCATACTTTCAGATATAAACAGAATGCCTTAAGGAATTAAAGTTGACGTATAGAGATGACAAAAGCTCCTTGTGGAAACTGCCCTCATAACTTGTCTACACAGTCCTTGTATGGGGTTCCTGACTGGCGGTAAGTAAAAAATCACTTTTTTAAAATCCTCAATTTATCTTGGGGCCTTAAGAAAAAAGGAAGTCACTCAATCTATATAGCTATTTGCAGGCACAATATAAATCCATAGGTGGACTCAAGGCTTTTAATCAGCTGGGCGTGGTGGCTCACGCCTGCAATCCCAGCACTTTGGGAGGCCAAGGCGGGTGGATCACCTGAGGTCAGGAATTCAAGACCAGCCTGACCAACATGACCAAACCCCATCTCTACTAAAAATACAAAAATTAGCCAGGCATGGTTGTGGGTGCTTGTAATCCCAGCTACTCAGGAGGCTGAGGCAGGAGAATTGCTTGAACCTGGGAGGTGGAGGTTGAGTGAGCCAAGATCATGCCACTGCACTCCAGCCTGGGTGACAAAGTGAGACTCTGTCTCAAAAAAAAAAAAAAAAAAAAAAAAAAGGTCCAATCAGAGATTCCTTCTAGAACAAGGTTCTAGCAATGCCAAATTAGAAAAAGCCTATGTGGCAAATAATTATTCTGGTTGTATTTTATGCAAATAATCAGGCTAAGTATAGTAAGACTAAAACTTATTCTGATGATAATTGTGTCCTATAATTTGTCTTTAATAAAAATGGGGACTGGTTGGGCTGCAAATTTTCCAGCTTTATGCTCTGCTTCCCTTTTAAGTATGTTTCAGTTTCAAGTAATCTTTTTGTTCACGCACAGGAACATAGAATATTAGCAACAGCCAGGTCACATGTTGAACGCTGCTTAGAAATGTCTTCTGCCAGATACCCTAGATCATCTTTCTCAAATTCAAAGTTCCACAGATCTTTAGGGTGGGGCAAAATGCCACCAGTCGTATAGCAAGAGTGACGTTTTCTCTGGTTCCCAATAAGTTCCTCATCTCCATCTGAGTCCATTCAGCCTGTACTTCACTGTCCATATTACTATCAACATTTTGGTTGTGGCAGGAAAATAAATCTTGGCACCCCAAAATGACTAAGGTAAAGGGAAAAGTCATGCTGGGAACTGCTTAGGGCAAACCTGCCTCCCATTCTATTCAAAGTCATCCCTTTGAGGCTCACCTGAGACAAATGCATATCTGATTGCTTCTGTTTATGTAAAAATACAGCTTCATGGAGCCAGACTAAATTGTGTATTCAGTAGAAGGCTGATCAAGGACTAATAATGCAACCTTTTTGTCTCTTATCTACTTTTAACCTGGAAGTCCACACTTCGAGTTGTCCCACCTTACAGGACCAAACCAATGTACCTTACACATATTGATTGATGTCTCATTTCTCCCTAAAATGTATAAAATGTAAAAGCAAGCTGTACTCCTGACCACCTTGGGCACATGTCTCAGGACTTCCTAAGGACGTGTCATGGGTGTGTCCTTAACCTTGGTGAAATAAACTTTCTAAATTGACTGAGACCTGTCTCAGATATTTGGGGTTCACATGGTCAAAACCATTCCATAAGTCTCATTGTTGTTCCAAACTTTCCCACATCTTCCTGTCTTCTTCTGAGCCCTCCAAACTTCCAACCTCTGCCTGTTATCCAGTTCAAAAGTTGCTTCTATATTTTCAGTTATCTTCATAGCAGTACCCTACTCTCTCAGTAACAATTTTCTGTATCAGCCCGTTTTCACACTGCTGTAAAGAACTACCTGAGACTGGGTAATTTATGAAGAGAAAAGGTGTAATTGACTTACATTTCTGCATGGCTGGGGAGGCCTCAGGAAACTTACAGTCATGATTGAAGGCAAAGGGGAAGTAAGGCACATCTTACATGGCAGCAGGAGAGAGAGGGTGGAGTTGGGGGGGAAGTGCCACACTTCAAAACCATCCAATCTCATGAGAACTCATTCACTATCAAAAGAACAGCAAGGGGGAATTCTGCCCCCGTGATCCATTAACCTCCCACCAGGTTCCTCCTCCACACATGAGGATTACACTTTGAGATGAGATTTGGGTGAGGACACAGAGCGAAACCATATCATGGCAGCTCTCTGAAAATAGAAAAATCTAGATAACTTCAGCCCTAATCATAGAAATATAAACAACAATCTCTGAAACTTGTAGTATAAATCAAATTATTTATTTATTTATTTTAGAGATGGGGCCTTACTGTATTGTCCAGGCTGGAGTGCAGTGGCTATTCACAGGCACAATTTTTGCGTACTACAGCCTCAAACTCCTCGGGTCAAGTGATCATTCTACCCGCTCTCCCTAGTAGCTGGAACTATAGGTGTGTGCCACCACTCTTGCTCAGATACAGTTTCTAAATTCAGAAAGTTGCATTTCTATTTTTTTGTCTTTCACATGGGTATTCTAATTATGTGGATAATTATCCTGCAAGTCATTTTATGATTAGTTACTGCAAATGTAAATACATTATAGTTTCCATACAATCTTCTGTGCTGTTTACTTGTTACTAGACCCAATTCTACTTTTGGATACTACTTGAGAGAATAGATGGGCTTTGGTGTTCCCGGAAGAATAGAGTGAATAAAATAGAAACTAATATTACTTATATTTTATAATAATACTGCATTTGCATCATGAGTTTCAGGTTCCCAAAAGCTCATTTAAGTTAACAGCAAGTCCTGATCTCAACTATATGAGCATGTCTACACTTCCTATTTATTCTAAAATAATTTCAGATTTATAGAGCAGTGCTAAGCTCTTACATAAAGTTTTATATATCCTTCAATTTCCTGTAATATTAATATCACTCATAACCACAGAATATCTATGAAAACTCAGAAATTGATAAAGGTACAAAACTATTAACTAAAGTATTGTCTGTCTTCATATTTTACCAGGTTTTCCACTAATTCCATTTTTCTGTTTTTGGATCTAATTCAGGATAACATATTACATTTATCATCAAGTGTATTATTGCTTATTGCAGCATAGCCTATTACCATGTAGCTTAGTGGCTCAAAAGCAGCACACATTACTCACAGTTTCTCTGGGTCAGGAATCCAGATGTAGATGATGGCCAAGGCTGACGTCTGACCTGAAGGATCAGCTGGAGAGGGATCATCTTCCAAGCTCACACGACTGCTCAGCTCAAGAAGACTTGAACAGTGGATTATTCCAAAACTTTAAAATATCAATAGCAATTCTTCACTAACTGTTCTCCACGAAAATATAAACCATAGAGAAGAGATCAGTGTGCAGTGCATTCTATGAAGCCGTTTCCTCTGACGCCACAACCAGAAAAAGACAGTTCAAAAAAGGAAAACTATAATATGCTTTATGAATACTCAGGCAATAATCCTAAACGAAATACTTTCAACATAAGTCAGGATCATGAAACAGGATTGTATACTAATACCAAGGGTATTTATTTACTGAGGATCACAAGTTTGGTAAAGCATATAAAAAGAATTAGTGTAATACACTATATTAAAAAAAAACACTATATGACAAAAGCCTCATCACGTCTAAAGATGCAGAATAAGCACTTGACAAATCCAAATCCAACACCCACTCACAGTAAAAATACTCATTAAGTTTTGCATAGAAGGGAATGTTCTTTATCTAAAAAGGGCATCTATGAAACTCTCACATAACAGCACAAGGTATAAAGTAAGTTTCAGTAATTTCCCCAAGATTAGAAACACAAAACGGTTATTGACTCCTGTGAATTCTATTAAACATTATGCTTGAGGATGTAATTGAG
>NW_022096049.1:0-16075 GCF_006542625.1 Nomascus leucogenys
TAACAGAGTTGAAGCTTACTTTTGATTGAGCAGTTCTGAAACACTCTTTCTGTAGAAACTGCAAGTGGACATTCAGCGCTAAGGGGCCTATAGTGGAAAAAGGAATATCTTCAAATAAAAACTACACAGAAGCATTCTGTGAAACTTCTTTCTGTTCTGTGCATTCAACTAACAGAGTTGAAGCTTACTTTTGATTGAGCAGTTCTGAAACACTCTTTCTGTAGAAACTGCAAGTGGACATTCTGAGCGCTAAGGGCCTATAGTGGAAAAAGGAATATCTTCAAATAAAAACTACACAGAAGCATTCTGTGAAACTTCTTTCTGTTCTGTGCATTCAACTAACAGAGTTGAAGCTTACTTTTGATTGAGCAGTTCTGAAACACTCTTTCTGTAGAAACTGCAAGTGGACATTCGAGCGCTAAGGCCTATAGTGGAAAAAGGAATATCTTCAAATAAAAACTACACAGAAGCATTCTGTGAAACTTCTTTCTGTTCTGTCATTCAACTAACAGAGTTGAAGCTTACTTTTGATTGAGCAGTTCTGAAACACTCTTTCTGTAGAAACTGCAAGTGACATTCGAGCGCTAATCCTAAGTGGAAAAAGGAATATCTTCAAATAAAAACTACACAGAAGCATTCTGTGAAACTTCTTTCTGTTCTGTGCATTCAACTAACAGAGTTGAAGCTTACTTTTGATTGAGCAGTTCTGAAACACTCTTTCTGTAGAAACTGCAAGTGGACATTCGAGCGCTAAGGGCCTATAGTGGAAAAAGGTATCTTCAAATAAAAACTACACAGAAGCATTCTGTGAAACTTCTTTCTGTTCTGTGCATTCAACTAACAGAGTTGAAGCTTACTTTTGATTGAGCAGTTCTGAAACACTCTTTCTGTAGAAACTGCAAGTGGACATTCGAGCGCTAAGGGCCTATAGTGGAAAAAGGATATCTTCAAATAAAAACTACACAGAAGCATTCTGTGAAACTTCTTTCTGTTCTGTGCATTCAACTAACAGAGTTGAAGCTTACTTTGATTGAGCAGTTCTGAAACACTCTTTCTGTAGAAACTGCAAGTGGACATTCGAGCGCTAAGGGCCTATAGTGGAAAAAGGATATCTTCAAATAAAAACTACACAGAAGCATTGTGAAACTTCTTTCTGTTCTGTGCATTCAACTAACAGAGTTGAAGCTTACTTTTTTGAGCAGTTCTGAAACACTCTTTCTGTAGAAACTGCAAGTGGACATTCTGAACGCTAAGGGCCTATAGTGGAAAAAGGATATCTTCAAATAAAAACTACACAGAAGCATTCTGTGAAACTTCTTTCTGTTCTGTGCATTCAACTAACAGAGTTGAAGCTTACTTTTGATTGAGCAGTTCTGAAACACTCTTTCTGTAGAAACTGCAAGTGGACATTCAGCGCTAAGGGCTATAGTGGAAAAAGGAATATCTTCAAATAAAACTACACAGAAGCATTCTGTGAAACTTCTTTCTGTTCTGTGCATTCAACTAACAGAGTTGAAGCTTACTTTTGATTGAGCAGTTCTGAAACACTCTTTCTGTAGAAACTGCAAGTGGACATTCGAGCGCTAAGGGCCTATAGTGGAAAAAGGTATCTTCAAATAAAAACTACAGAAGCATTCTGTGAAACTTCTTTCTGTTCTGTGCATTCAACTAACAGAGTTGAAGCTTACTTTTGATTGAGCAGTTCTGAAACACTCTTTCTGTAGAAACTGCAAGTGGACATTCTGAACGCTAAGGGGCCTATAGTGGAAAAAGGGATATCTTCAAATAAAAACTACACAGAAGCATTCTGTGAAACTTCTTTCTGTTCTGTGCATTCAACTAACAGAGTTGAAGCTTACTTTTGATTGAGCAGTTCTGAAACACCTTTCTGTAGAAACTGCAAGTGGACATTCGAGCGCTAAGGGGCCTATAGTGGAAAAAGGAAATCTTCAAATAAAAACTACACAGAAGCATTCTGTGAAACTTCTTTCTGTTCTGTGCATTCAACTAACAGAGTTGAAGCTTACTTTTGATTGAGCAGTTCTGAAACACTCTTTCTGTAGAAACTGCAAGTGGACATTCGAGCGCTAAGGGCCTATAGTGGAAAAAGGTATCTTCAAATAAAAACTACACAGAAGCATTCTGTGAAACTTCTTTCTGTTCTGTGCATTCAACTAACAGAGTTGAAGCTTACTTTTGATTGAGCAGTTCTGAAACACTCTTTCTGTAGAAACTGCAAGTGACATTCGAGCTAAGGGCCTATAGTGGAAAAAGGATATCTTCAAATAAAAACTACACAGAAGCATTCTGTGAAACTTCTTTCTGTTCTGTGCATTCAACTAACAGAGTTGAAGCTTACTTTTGATTGAGCAGTTCTGAAACACTCT
Organism: Nomascus leucogenys; assembly: GCF_006542625.1. NCBI lineage: Eukaryota > Metazoa > Chordata > Mammalia > Primates > Hylobatidae > Nomascus > Nomascus leucogenys. Next base: position 2,388 of record NW_022096049.1, read on the forward strand.
TTCTGTAGAAACTGCAAGTGGACATTCGAGCGCTAAGGGCCTAAGTGGAAAAAGGATACTTCAAATAAAAACTACACAGAAGCATTCTGTGAAACTTCTTTCTGTTCTGTGCATTCAACTAACAGAGTTGAAGCTTACTTTTGATTGAGCAGTTCTGAAACACTCTTTCTGTAGAAACTGCAAGTGGACATTCGACGCTAAGGGCCTACAGTGGAAAAAGGATATCTTCAAATAAAAACTACACAGAAGCATTCTGTGAAACTTCTTTCTGTTCTGTGCATTCAACTAACAGAGTTGAAGCTTACTTTTGATTGAGCAGTTCTGAAACACTCTTTCTGTAGAAACTGCAAGTGGACATTCGAGCGCTAAGGGCCTATAGTGGAAAAAGGAATATCTTCAAATAAAAACTACACAGAAGCATTCTGTGAAACTTCTTTCTGTTCTGTGCATTCAACTAACAGAGTTGAAGCTTACTTTTGATTGAGCAGTTCTGAAACACTCTTTCTGTAGAAACTGCAAGTGGACATTCTGAGCGCTAAGGGCCTATAGTGGAAAAAGGAATATCTTCAAATAAAAACTACACAGAAGCATTCTGTGAAACTTCTTTCTGTTCTGTGCATTCAACTAACAGAGTTGAAGCTTACTTTTGATTGAGCAGTTCTGAAACACTCTTTCTGTAGAAACTGCAAGTGGACATTCTGAGCGCTAAGGGCCTATAGTGGAAAAAGGAATATCTTCAAATAAAAACTACCAGAAGCATTCTGTGAAACTTTCTGTTCTGTGCATTCAACTAACAGAGTTGAAGCTTACTTTTGATTGAGCAGTTCTGAAACACTCTTTCTGTAGAAACTGCAAGTGGACATTCTGAGCGCTAAGGCCTATAGTGGAAAAAGGAATATCTTCAAATAAAACTACACAGAAGCATTCTGTGAAACTTCTTTCTGTTCTGTCATTCAACTAACAGAGTTGAAGCTTACTTTTGATTGAGCAGTTCTGAAACACTCTTTCTGTAGAAACTGCAAGTGGACATTCGAGCGCTAATATAGTGGAAAAAGGAATATCTTCAAATAAAAACTACACAGAAGCATTCTGTGAAACTTCTTTCTGTTCTGTGCATTCAACTAACAGAGTTGAAGCTTACTTTTGATTGAGCAGTTCTGAAACACTCTTTCTGTAGAAACTGCAAGTGACATTCGAGCGCTAAGGGCCTATAGTGGAAAAAGGATATCTTCAAATAAAAACTACACAGAAGCATTCTGTGAAACTTCTTTCTGTTCTGTGCATTCAACTAACAGAGTTGAAGCTTACTTTTGATTGAGCAGTTCTGAAACACTCTTTCTGTAGAAACTGCAAGTGGACATTCGAGGCTAAGGGCCTATAGAAAAAAGGATATCTTCAAATAAAAACTACACAGAAGCATTCTGTGAAACTTCTTTCTGTTCTGTGCATTCAACTAACAGAGTTGAAGCTTACTTTGATTGAGCAGTTCTGAAACACTCTTTCTGTAGAAACTGCAAGTGGACATTCGAACGCTAAGGGCCTATAGTGGAAAAAGGATATCTTCAAATAAAAACTACACAGAAGCATTCTGTGAAACTTCTTTCTGTTCTGTGCATTCAACTAACAGAGTTGAAGCTTACTTTTGATTGAGCAGTTCTGAAACACTCTTTCTGTAGAAACTGCAAGTGGACATTCTAACGCTAAGGGCCTATAGTGGAAAAAGGATATCTTCAAATAAAAACTACACAGAAGCATTCTGTGAAACTTCTTTCTGTTCTGTGCATTCAACTAACAGAGTTGAAGCTTACTTTTGATTGAGCAGTTCTGAAACACTCTTTCTGTAGAAACTGCAAGTGGACATTCGAGCGCTAAGGGCTATAGTGGAAAAAGGAATATCTTCAAATAAAAACTACACAGAAGCATTCTGTGAAACTTCTTTCTGTTCTGTGCATTCAACTAACAGAGTTGAAGCTTACTTTTGATTGAGCAGTTCTGAAACACTCTTTCTGTAGAAACTGCAAGTGGACATTCGAGCGCTAAGGGCCTATAGTGGAAAAAGGAATATCTTCAAATAAAAACTACAGAAGCATTCTGTGAAACTTCTTTCTGTTCTGTGCATTCAACTAACAGAGTTGAAGCTTACTTTTGATTGAGCAGTTCTGAAACACTCTTTCTGTAGAAACTGCAAGTGGACATTCTGACGCTAAGGGGCCTATAGTGGAAAAAGGATATCTTCAAATAAAAACTACACAGAAGCATTCTGTGAAACTTCTTTCTGTTCTGTGCATTCAACTAACAGAGTTGAAGCTTACTTTTGATTGAGCAGTTCTGAAACACTCTTTCTGTAGAAACTGCAAGTGGACATTCGAGCGCTAAGGGCCTAAGTGGAAAAAGTAAATCTTCAAATAAAAACTACACAGAAGCATTCTGTGAAACTTCTTTCTGTTCTGTGCATTCAACTAACAGAGTTGAAGCTTACTTTTGATTGAGCAGTTCTGAAACACTCTTTCTGTAGAAACTGCAAGTGGACATTCGAGCGCTAAGGGCCTATAGTGGAAAAAGTATCTCAAAAAAAACTACACAGAAGCATTCTGTGAAACTTCTTTCTGTTCTGTGCATTCAACTAACAGAGTTGAAGCTTACTTTTGATTGAGCAGTTCTGAAACACTCTTTCTGTAGAAACTGCAAGTGGACATTCGAGCTAAGGGCCTATATGGAAAAAGGAATATCTTCAAATAAAAACTACACAGAAGCATTCTGTGAAACTTCTTTCTGTTCTGTGCATTCAACTAACAGAGTTGAAGCTTACTTTTGATTGAGCAGTTCTGAAACACTCTTTCTGTAGAAACTGCAAGTGACATTCGAGCGCTAAGGGCCTATAGTGGAAAAAGGAATCTTCAAATAAAAACTACACAGAAGCATTCTGTGAAACTTCTTTCTGTTCTGTGCATTCAACTAACAGAGTTGAAGCTTACTTTTGATTGAGCAGTTCTGAAACACTCTTTCTGTAGAAACTGCAAGTGGACATTCGAACGCTAAGGGCCTATAGTGGAAAAAGGATATCTTCAAATAAAAACTACACAGAAGCATTCTGTGAAACTTCTTTCTGTTCTGTGCATTCAACTAACAGAGTTGAAGCTTACTTTTGATTGAGCAGTTCTGAAACACTCTTTCTGTAGAAACTGCAAGTGGACATTCGAGCGCTAAGGGCCTATAGTGGAAAAAGGAATATCTTCAAATAAAAACTACACAGAAGCATTCTGTGAAACTTCTTTCTGTTCTGTGCATTCAACTAACAGAGTTGAAGCTTACTTTTGATTGAGCAGTTCTGAAACACTCTTTCTGTAGAAACTGCAAGTGGACATTCTGAGCGCTAAGGGCCTATAGTGGAAAAAGGAATATCTTCAAATAAAAACTACACAGAAGCATTCTGTGAAACTTCTTTCTGTTCTGTGCATTCAACTAACAGAGTTGAAGCTTACTTTTGATTGAGCAGTTCTGAAACACTCTTTCTGTAGAAACTGCAAGTGGACATTCTGAGCGCTAAGGGCCTATAGTGGAAAAAGGAATATCTTCAAATAAAAACTACAGAAGCATTCTGTGAAACTTCTTTCTGTTCTGTGCATTCAACTAACAGAGTTGAAGCTTACTTTTGATTGAGCAGTTCTGAAACACTCTTTCTGTAGAAACTGCAAGTGGACATTCTGAGCGCTAAGGAGCCTATAGTGGAAAAAGGAATATCTTCAAATAAAAACTACACAGAAGCATTCTGTGAAACTTCTTTCTGTTCTGTGCATTCAACTAACAGAGTTAACTTTTTTGATTGAGCAGTTCTGAAACACTCTTTCTGTAGAAACTGCAAGTGGACATTCGAGCGCTAAATATTAGTGGAAAAAGGAATATCTTCAAATAAAAACTACACAGAAGCATTCTGTGAAACTTCTTTCTGTTCTGTGCATTCAACTAACAGAGTTGAAGCTTACTTTTGATTGAGCAGTTCTGAAACACTCTTTCTGTAGAAACTGCAAGTGGACATTCTGAGCGCTAAGGAGCTTATAGTGGAAAAAGGATATCTTCAAATAAAAACTACACAGAAGCATTCTGTGAAACTTCTTTCTGTTCTGTGCATTCAACTAACAGAGTTGAAGCTTACTTTTGATTGAGCAGTTCTGAAACACTCTTTCTGTAGAAACTGCAAGTGGACATTCGAGGCTAAGGGCCTATAGGAAAAAGTATCTTCAAATAAAAACTACACAGAAGCATTCTGTGAAACTTCTTTCTGTTCTGTGCATTCAACTAACAGAGTTGAAGCTTACTTTTGATTGAGCAGTTCTGAAACACTCTTTCTGTAGAAACTGCAAGTGGACATTCGAGCGCTAAGGGCCTATAGTGGAAAAAGGATATCTTCAAATAAAAACTACACAGAAGCATTCTGTGAAACTTCTTTCTGTTCTGTGCATTCAACTAGAGTTGAAGCTTACTTTTGATTGAGCAGTTCTGAAACACTCTTTCTGTAGAAACTGCAAGTGGACATTCTAACGCTAAGGGCCTATAGTGGAAAAAGGAATCTTCAAATAAAAACTACACAGAAGCATTCTGTGAAACTTCTTTCTGTTCTGTGCATTCAACTAACAGAGTTGAAGCTTACTTTTGATTGAGCAGTTCTGAAACACTCTTTCTGTAGAAACTGCAAGTGGACATTCAGCGCTAAGGGCTATAGTGGAAAAAGGAATATCTTCAAATAAAAACTACACAGAAGCATTCTGTGAAACTTCTTTCTGTTCTGTGCATTCAACTAACAGAGTTGAAGCTTACTTTTGATTGAGCAGTTCTGAAACACTCTTTCTGTAGAAACTGCAAGTGGACATTCGAGGCTAAGGGCCTATAGTGGAAAAAGGATATCTTCAAATAAAAACTACAGAAGCATTCTGTGAAACTTTTCTGTTCTGTGCATTCAACTAACAGAGTTGAAGCTTACTTTTGATTGAGCAGTTCTGAAACACTCTTTCTGTAGAAACTGCAAGTGGACATTCTGACGCTAAGGGCCTATAGTGGAAAAAGGATATCTTCAAATAAAAACTACACAGAAGCATTCTGTGAAACTTCTTTCTGTTCTGTGCATTCAACTAACAGATTGAAGCTTACTTTTGATTGAGCAGTTCTGAAACACTCTTTCTGTAGAAACTGCAAGTGGACATTCGAGCGCTAAGGGCCTATAGTGGAAAAAGGAAATCTTCAAATAAAAACTACACAGAAGCATTCTGTGAAACTTCTTTCTGTTCTGTGCATTCAACTAACAGAGTTGAAGCTTACTTTTGATTGAGCAGTTCTGAAACACTCTTTCTGTAGAAACTGCAAGTGACATTCGAGCGCTAAGGGCCTATAGTGGAAAAAGGTATCTTCAAAAAAAACTACACAGAAGCATTCTGTGAAACTTCTTTCTGTTCTGTGCATTCAACTAACAGAGTTGAAGCTTACTTTTGATTGAGCAGTTCTGAAACACTCTTTCTGTAGAAACTGCAAGTGGACATTCGCGCTAAGGGCCTATAGTGGAAAAAGGAATATCTTCAAATAAAAACTACACAGAAGCATTCTGTGAAACTTCTTTCTGTTCTGTGCATTCAACTAACAGAGTTGAAGCTTACTTTTGATTGAGCAGTTCTGAAACACTCTTTCTGTAGAAACTGCAAGTGGACATTCGAGCGCTAAGGGCCTATAGTGGAAAAAGGATACTTCAAATAAAAACTACACAGAAGCATTCTGTGAACTTCTTTCTGTTCTGTGCATTCAACTAACAGAGTTGAAGCTTACTTTTGATTGAGCAGTTCTGAAACACTCTTTCTGTAGAAACTGCAAGTGGACATTCTGAACGCTAAGGGCCTATAGTGGAAAAAGGATATCTTCAAATAAAAACTACACAGAAGCATTCTGTGAAACTTCTTTCTGTTCTGTGCATTCAACTAACAGAGTTGAAGCTTACTTTTGATTGAGCAGTTCTGAAACACTCTTTCTGTAGAAACTGCAAGTGGACATTCGAGCGCTAAGGGCCTATAGTGGAAAAAGGAATATCTTCAATAAAAACTACACAGAAGCATTCTGTGAAACTTCTTTCTGTTCTGTGCATTCAACTAACAGAGTTGAAGCTTACTTTTGATTGAGCAGTTCTGAAACACTCTTTCTGTAGAAACTGCAAGTGGACATTCTGAGCGCTAAGGCCTATAGTGGAAAAAGGATATCTTCAAATAAAAACTACACAGAAGCATTCTGTGAAACTTCTTTCTGTTCTGTGCATTCAACTAACAGAGTTGAAGCTTACTTTTGATTGAGCAGTTCTGAAAATCTCTTTCTGTAGGAACTGCAAGTTGACATTCCGAGCGCTAAAGGGCCTATAGTGGAAAAAGGAATATCTTCAAATAAAAACTACACAGAAGCATTCTGTGAAACTTCTTTCTGTTCTGTGCATTCAACTAACAGAGTTGAAGCTTACTTTTGATTGAGCAGTTCTGAAACACTCTTTCTGTAGAAACTGCAAGTGGACATTCTGAGCGCTAAGGCCTATAGTGGAAAAAGGAATATCTTCAAATAAAAACTACACAGAAGCATTCTGTGAAACTTTTCTGTTCTGTGCATTCAACTAACAGAGTTGAAGCTTACTTTTGATTGAGCAGTTCTGAAACACTCTTTCTGTAGAAACTGCAAGTGGACATTCGAGCGCTAAGGGTATCCTACAGTGGAAAAAGGAATATCTTCAAATAAAAACTACACAGAAGCATTCTGTGAAACTTCTTTCTGTTCTGTGCATTCAACTAACAGAGTTGAAGCTTACTTTTGATTGAGCAGTTCTGAAACACTCTTTCTGTAGAAACTGCAAGTGGACATTCGAGCGCTAAGGGCCTATAGTGGAAAAAGGATATCTTCAAATAAAAACTACACAGAAGCATTCTGTGAAACTTCTTTCTGTTCTGTCATTCAACTAAGAGTTGAAGCTTACTTTTGATTGAGCAGTTCTGAAACACTCTTTCTGTAGAAACTGCAAGTGGACATTCAGCGCTAAGGGCCTATAGTGGAAAAAGTAATCTTCAAATAAAAACTACACAGAAGCATTCTGTGAAACTTCTTTCTGTTCTGTGCATTCAACTAACAGAGTTGAAGCTTACTTTTGATTGAGCAGTTCTGAAACACTCTTTCTGTAGAAACTGCAAGTGGACATTCGACGCTAAGGGTATAGTGGAAAAAGGATATCTTCAAATAAAAACTACACAGAAGCATTCTGTGAAACTTCTTTCTGTTCTGTGCATTCAACTAACAGAGTTGAAGCTTACTTTTGATTGAGCAGTTCTGAAACACTCTTTCTGTAGAAACTGCAAGTGGACATTCGAGCTAAGGGCCTATTGGAAAAAGGATATCTTCAAATAAAAACTACACAGAAGCATTCTGTGAAACTTCTTTCTGTTCTGTGCATTCAACTAACAGAGTTGAAGCTTACTTTTGATTGAGCAGTTCTGAAACACTCTTTCTGTAGAAACTGCAAGTGGACATTCGAGCGCTAAGGGCCTATAGTGGAAAAAGGGATATCTTCAAATAAAAACTACACAGAAGCATTCTGTGAAACTTCTTTCTGTTCTGTGCATTCAACTAACAGAGTTGAAGCTTACTTTTGATTGAGCAGTTCTGAAACACTCTTTCTGTAGAAACTGCAAGTGGACATTCGACGCTAAGGGCCTATAGTGGAAAAAGGATATCTTCAAATAAAAACTACACAGAAGCATTCTGTGAAACTTCTTTCTGTTCTGTGCATTCAACTAACAGAGTTGAAGCTTACTTTTGATTGAGCAGTTCTGAAACACTCTTTCTGTAGAAACTGCAAGTGGACATTCGAGGCTAAGGGCCTATAGTGGAAAAAGGATATCTTCAAATAAAAACTACACAGAAGCATTCTGTGAAACTTCTTTCTGTTCTGTGCATTCAACTAACAGAGTTGAAGCTTACTTTTGATTGAGCAGTTCTGAAACACTCTTTCTGTAGAAACTGCAAGTGGACATTCGAGCGCTAAGGGCCTAGTGGAAAAAATATCTCAAATAAAAACTACACAGAAGCATTCTGTGAAACTTCTTTCTGTTCTGTGCATTCAACTAACAGAGTTGAAGCTTTACTTTTGATTGAGCAGTTCTGAAACACTCTTTCTGTAGAAACTGCAAGTGGACATTCGACGCTAAGGGCCTATAGTGGAAAAAGGATATCTTCAAAAAAAACTACACAGAAGCATTCTGTGAAACTTCTTTCTGTTCTGTGCATTCAACTAACAGAGTTGAAGCTTACTTTTGATTGAGCAGTTCTGAAACACTCTTTCTGTAGAAACTGCAAGTGGACATTCGAGCTAAGGGCCTATAGTGGAAAAAGGAATATCTTCAAATAAAAACTACACAGAAGCATTCTGTGAAACTTCTTTCTGTTCTGTGCATTCAACTAACAGAGTTGAAGCTTACTTTTGATTGAGCAGTTCTGAAACACTCTTTCTGTAGAAACTGCAAGTGGACATTCGAGCGCTAAGGGCCTATAGTGGAAAAAGGATACTTCAAATAAAAACTACACAGAAGCATTCTGTGAAACTTCTTTCTGTTCTGTGCATTCAACTAACAGAGTTGAAGCTTACTTTTGATTGAGCAGTTCTGAAACACTCTTTCTGTAGAAACTGCAAGTGGACATTCTGAACGCTAAGGGGCCTAGTGGAAAAAGGATATCTTCAAATAAAAACTACACAGAAGCATTCTGTGAAACTTCTTTCTGTTCTGTGCATTCAACTAACAGAGTTGAAGCTTACTTTTGATTGAGCAGTTCTGAAACACTCTTTCTGTAGAAACTGCAAGTGGACATTCGAGCGCTAAGGGCCTATAGTGGAAAAAGGAATATCTTCAAATAAAAACTACACAGAAGCATTCTGTGAAACTTCTTTCTGTTCTGTGCATTCAACTAACAGAGTTGAAGCTTACTTTTGATTGAGCAGTTCTGAAACACTCTTTCTGTAGAAACTGCAAGTGGACATTCTGAGCGCTAAGGGCCTATAGTGGAAAAAGGATATCTTCAAATAAAAACTACACAGAAGCATTCTGTGAAACTTCTTTCTGTTCTGTGCATTCAACTAACAGAGTTGAAGCTTACTTTTGATTGAGCAGTTCTGAAAACTCTTTCTGTAGAAACTGCAAGTGGACATTCTGAGCGCTAAGGGCCTATAGTGGAAAAAGGAATATCTTCAAATAAAAACTACACAGAAGCATTCTGTGAAACTTCTTTCTGTTCTGTGCATTCAACTAACAGAGTTGAAGCTTACTTTTGATTGAGCAGTTCTGAAACACTCTTTCTGTAGAAACTGCAAGTGGACATTCTGACGCTAAGGGCCTATAGTGGAAAAAGGAATATCTTCAAATAAAAACTACACAGAAGCATTCTGTGAAACCTTTTCTGTTCTGTGCATTCAACTAACAGAGTTGAAGCTTTTTTGATTGAGCAGTTCTGAAACACTCTTTCTGTAGAAACTGCAAGTGGACATTCGAGCGCTAAACCTACAGTGGAAAAAGGAATATCTTCAAATAAAAACTACACAGAAGCATTCTGTGAAACTTCTTTCTGTTCTGTGCATTCAACTAACAGAGTTGAAGCTTACTTTTGATTGAGCAGTTCTGAAACACACTTTCTGTAGAAACTGCAAGTGGACATTCGAGCGCTAAGGGCCTATAGTGGAAAAAGATATCTTCAAATAAAAACTACACAGAAGCATTCTGTGAAACTTCTTTCTGTTCTGTCATTCAACTAACAGAGTTGAAGCTTACTTTTGATTGAGCAGTTCTGAAACACTCTTTCTGTAGAAACTGCAAGTGGACATTCGAGGCTAAGGGCCTATAGGAAAAAGGGATATCTTCAAATAAAAACTACACAGAAGCATTCTGTGAAACTTCTTTCTGTTCTGTGCATTCAACTAACAGAGTTGAAGCTTACTTTGATTGAGCAGTTCTGAAACACTCTTTCTGTAGAAACTGCAAGTGGACATTCGAACGCTAAGGGCCTATAGTGGAAAAAGGATATCTTCAAATAAAAACTACACAGAAGCATTCTGTGAAACTTCTTTCTGTTCTGTGCATTCAACAACAGAGTTGAAGCTTACTTTTGATTGAGCAGTTCTGAAACACTCTTTCTGTAGAAACTGCAAGTGGACATTCTAGCGCTAAGGGCCTATAGTGGAAAAAGGGATATCTTCAAATAAAAACTACACAGAAGCATTCTGTGAAACTTCTTTCTGTTCTGTGCATTCAACTAACAGAGTTGAAGCTTACTTTTGATTGAGCAGTTCTGAAACACTCTTTCTGTAGAAACTGCAAGTGGACATTCAGCGCTAAGGGCCTATAGTGGAAAAAGGAATATCTTCAAATAAAAACTACACAGAAGCATTCTGTGAAACTTCTTTCTGTTCTGCATTCAACTAACAGAGTTGAAGCTTACTTTTGATTGAGCAGTTCTGAAACACTCTTTCTGTAGAAACTGCAAGTGGACATTCGAGCTAAGGGCCTATAGTGGAAAAAGGGATATCTTCAAATAAAAACTACACAGAAGCATTCTGTGAAACTTCTTTCTGTTCTGTGCATTCAACTAACAGAGTTGAAGACTTCTTTTGATTGAGCAGTTCTGAAACACTCTTTCTGTAGAAACTGCAAGTGGACATTCTGAACGCTAAGGGCCTAGTGGAAAAAGGATATCTTCAAATAAAAACTACACAGAAGCATTCTGTGAAACTTCTTTCTGTTCTGTGCATTCAACTAACAGTTGAAGCTTACTTTTGATTGAGCAGTTCTGAAACACTCTTTCTGTAGAAACTGCAAGTGGACATTCGAGCGCTAAGGGGCCTATAGTGGAAAAAGTAATCTCCAAATAAAAACTACACAGAAGCATTCTGTGAAACTTCTTTCTGTTCTGTGCATTCAACTAACAGAGTTGAAGCTTACTTTTGATTGAGCAGTTCTGAACACTCTTTCTGTAGAAACTGCAAGTGGACATTCGACGCTAAGGCCTATAGTGGAAAAAGGTAATCTTCAAAAAAAACTACACAGAAGCATTCTGTGAAACTTTTTCTGTTCTGTGCATTCAACTAACAGAGTTGAAGCTTACTTTGATTGAGCAGTTCTGAAACACTCTTTCTGTAGAAACTGCAAGTGGACATTCGAGCTAAGGGGCCTATAGTGGAAAAAGGAATATCTTCAAATAAAAACTACACAGAAGCATTCTGTGAAACTTCTTTCTGTTCTGTCCATTCAACTAACAGAGTTGAAGCTTACTTTTGATTGAGCAGTTCTGAAACACTCTTTCTGTAGAAACTGCAAGTTGACATTCGAGCGCTAAAGGGCCTATAGTGGAAAAAGGATACTTCAAATAAAAACTACACAGAAGCATTCTGTGAAACTTCTTTCTGTTCTGTGCATTCAACTAACAGAGTTGAAGCTTACTTTTGATTGAGCAGTTCTGAAACACTCTTTCTGTAGAAACTGCAAGTGGACATCTGAACGCTAAGGGCCTATAGAGGAAAAAGGGATATCTTCAAATAAAAAACACAGAAGCATTCTGTGAAACTTCTTTCTGTTCTGTGCATTCAACTAACAGAGTTGAAGCTTACTTTTGATTGAGCAGTTCTGAAACACTCTTTCTGTAGAAACTGCAAGTGGACATTCGAGCGCTAAGGGCCTATAGTGGAAAAAGGAATATCTTCAATAAAAACTACACAGAAGCATTCTGTGAAACTTCTTTCTGTTCTGTGCATTCAACTAACAGAGTTGAAGCTTACTTTTGATTGAGCAGTTCTGAAAAAACTCTTTCTGTAGAAACTGCAAGTGGACATTCTGAACGCTAAGGGCCTATAGTGGAAAAAGGGATATCTTCAAATAAAAACTACACAGAAGCATTCTGTGAAACTTCTTTCTGTTCTGTGCATTCAACTAACAGAGTTGAAGCTTACTTTTGATTGAGGAGTTCTGAAACACTCTTTCTGTAGAAACTGCAAGTGGACATTCTGAGCGCTAAGCGGCCTTAGTGGAAAAAGGAATATCTTCAAATAAAAACTACACAGAAGCATTCTGTGAAACTTCTTTCTGTTCTGTGCATTCAACTAACAGAGTTGAAGCTTACTTTTGATTGAGCAGTTCTGAAACACTCTTTCTGTAGAAACTGCAAGTGGACATTCGCGCTAAGGCCTAGTGGAAAAAGGAATATCTTCAAATAAAACTACACAGAAGCATTCTGTGAAACTTTCTGTTCTGTGCATTCAACTAACAGAGTTGAAGCTTACTTTTTGATTGAGCAGTTCTGAAACACTCTTTCTGTAGAAACTGCAAGTGGACATTCGAGCGCTAAACCACAGTGGAAAAGGAATATCTCAAATAAAACTACACAGAAGCATTCTGTGAAACTTCTTTCTCTTTCTGTGCATTCAACTAACAGAGTTGAAGCTTACTTTTGATTGAGCAGTTCTGAAACACTCTTTCTGTAGAAACTGCAAGTGACATTCTGAGCGCTAAGGGCCTATAGTGGAAAAAGAATATCTTCAAATAAAACTACACAGAAGCATTCTGTGAAACTTCTTTCTGTTCTGTCATTCAACTAACAGAGTTGAAGCACTTTTGATTGAGCAGTTCTGAAACACTCTTTCTGTAGAAACTGCAATTGGACATTCGAACGGTAAAGGGTATATAGTGGAAAAAGGATATCAATAAAAACTACACAGAAGCATTCTGTGAAACTTCTTTCTGTTCTGTCATTCAACTAACAGAGTTGAAGCTTACTTTTGATTGAGCAGTTCTGAAACACTCTTTCTGTAGAAACTGCAAGTGACATTCGAGGCTAAGCCTATTGGAAAAGGAATATCTTCAATAAAAACTACACAGAAGCATTCTGTGAAACTTCTTTCTGTTCTGTGCATTCAACTAACAGAGTTGAAGCTTACTTTTGATTGAGCAGTTCTGAAACACTCTTTCTGTAGAAACTGCAAGTGGACATTCTGAACGCTAAGGGGCCTATAGGAAAAAGGATATCTTCAAAATAAAAACTACACAGAAGCATTCTGTGAAACTTCTTTCTGTTCTGTGCATTCAACTAACAGAGTTGAAGCTTACTTTTGATTGAGCAGTTCTGAAACACTCTTTCTGTAGAAACTGCAAGTGGACATTCGAGCTAAGGGGCCTATAGTGGAAAAAGGATATCTTCAAATAAAAACTACACAGAAGCATTCTGTGAAACTTCTTTCTGTTCTGTGCATTCAACTAACAGAGTTGAAGCTTACTTTTGATTGAGCAGTTCTGAAACACTCTCTTTCTGTAGAAACTGCAAGTGGACATTCGAGGCTAAGGGCCTATAGTGGAAAAAGGAATATCTTCAAATAAAACTACACAGAAGCATTCTGTGAAACTTCTTTCTGTTCTGTGCATTCAACTAACAGAGTTGAAGCTTACTTTTGATTGAGCAGTTCTGAAACACTCTTTCTGTAGAACTGCAAGTGGACATTCGAGCGCTAAGGGCCTACAGTGGAAAAACATCTCCAAATAAAAACTACACAGAAGCATTCTGTGAAACTTCTTTCTGTTTGTGCATTCAACTAACAGAGTTGAAGCTACTTTTGATTGAGCAGTTCTGAAACACTCTTTCTGTAGAAC
>NW_022096050.1:0-109428 GCF_006542625.1 Nomascus leucogenys
GGTCTACTCCAGACCCTGTTTTCCTGGGTATCAGCAGCAGTGGCTTCAGAACAATGAATTTTGGTGAACCGCAAATTCAGCTGTCTGATCATTCCTCTGGAAGTTTTGTCTCAGAGGAGTACCCGGTCGAGTGAGGTGTCAGTCTGTCCCTACTGGGGGTGCCTCCCAGTTAGGCTGCTCGGGGGTCAGGGAGCCACTTTAGGAGGCAGTCTGCCCATTCTCAGATTCCAACTGCGTGCTGGGAGAACCATTACTCTCTTCAAAGCTGTCAGACAGGGACATTTAATTCTGCAGAGGTTACTGCTGACTTTTTGTTTGTGCCCTGATCCCAGAAGTGGAGCCTACAGAGGCAGGCAGGTCTCCTTGAGTTGTGGTGGGCTCTACCCAGTTCAAGCTTCCTGGCTGCATTGTTTACCTAAGCAAACCTGGGCAATGGTGGGCGTCCCTCCTCCAGCCTCACTACCACCTTGCAGTTTGATCTCAGACTGCTGTGCTAGCAATCAGTGAGACACCCTGGGATAGGACCCTCTGAGGCAGGCAGAGGACACAATCTCCTGGTTGTGCTGTTTTCCAAAGCCGCATTGGGAAAAGCACAGTATTAGGGTGAGAGTGACCTGATATTCCAGGTGGCCGTATGTCACCGCATTTCTTTGACTAGGAAAGGGGAACTCCCTAAACATTTGTGCTTATCAAGTGAGGCAATGCATTGCCCTGCTTTGGGCTTGTGCAATGGGTGCACTGCAAACCACTGTCCTGCAACCACTGGAACTCCTAGTGAGATGAACCTGTACTCAGATGGAATGGCAGAAATCATCAGTCAGCTGTGATGCTCATCCGCGGAGCTGTAGACTGGAGCTGTTCCTATTCGGCCATATTGGCTCTAGCCACCGAAATACCTTTTGTAAAATCTCCCAGTGGATATTTGCAGTGCTTTTGAGGCTTAGGGTGGGAAATGGTAAATATTGTTCAGCATACAAATTAGACAGAAGAATTCAGAGAAACTTCTTTGTGATGTGTGCATTTATCTCACAGAGTTAAAACTTCCTTTGATTGAGCAGGTTGAAAAACTCTTTTATTAGAATCTGCAATGGACACCGAGCTTTGACTATGGTAGAAATGGAAATATCTAACATAATATACAGACAGAAGAACCTGAGAAAGTTTCTTTATGTGTGGATTCATCTCACAGAGTATTAACCTTTCTTTTGATTGAGCAGTTGAAAACTCTCTTTTTGTAGAATCTGCAAGGGACAAATTGGAGCATTTTGAGGCTATGGTGGAAAAGGAAAATCTTCACATAAAAACTAGACAGAAGAATTCTGAGAAACTTATTTTTGATGTGTGCATTCATCTCACAGAGTTGAACCTTTCTTTTGATTGAGCAGTTTGAAACACTCTTTTTAGATTCTTCAAGTGGACATTTGGAGCACTTTGTGGCCTATGGTAGAAAAGGAAATATCTTTCACATAAAATCTAGACAGAGCAATGAAAACTCTTTTTGATTGTGCATTCATCTCAAAGAGTAAACTCTTATTGAGCAGTTTAAACTTCTTTTTGTAACTGCACTGGACTTGGAGGCTTTGGCTATGGTGGAAGGAAATTCTTCATTTAAAACTAGAAGAAAATCTCAGAAAATTCTTTGTGTTGTGTGCATTCATCTCCCAGAGTTGAAATGTTCTTTTATGGAACACTTTTGAAATACTGTCTTTGTAGAATCTGCAAGTGCACATTTGGAATGTCTTGAGGTCTATGGTGGAAAAAAAATATCTTCACATAGAAAAATAGACAGAAGAATTTTGAGAAACATCTTTGTGTTGTGTGCATGCATCTCACAGAGTAAACGTTTCTTTTCATTGAAAAGTTTGAACCTCTCTTTTTGTTGAATCTGCAAGGGGATATTTGGAGCACTTTGAGTCCTACGGTGGGAAAGAAATACCCTCACATAAAAACTAAACACAAGAATTCTGAGAAACATCTTTGGATGTGTGATGCATCTCACAGAGTTTAAATGTTTCTTTTCATTGAAAAGTTTGAACCTCTCTTTGTTTGAATCTGCAAGGGGATATTTGGAGCACTTTGAGTCCTATGGTGGGAAAGGAAATATCCTCACATAAAAACTAAACACAAGAATTCTGAGAGATGTCTTTGTGATGTGTGTGTTCATGTCACAGAGTTGAACATTTCTTTTGATTGAGCAGTTTTGAAACACTCTTTTTTAGAATCTGCAAGTGGACATTTTGAGGGCTTTGTGGCTTATTGTAGAAAAGGAAATATCTTCACATAAAATGTAGACAGAAGCAATCTGAGAAACTTCTTTGTGATGGGTGCATTCATCACACAGAATTAAAGGTTTCTTTTGTTGAGTAGTTTGAAACTCTCTTTTTGGAAGAATATGCAAGTGGATATTTGGAGTGCTTTGAGGCCTATGGTGGAATAGGAAATATCTTCATATAAAAACTAGACAGAAGAATTCTGTAAAAGTTCTTCATGTTGTGTGCATTCATCACACAGAGTTGAATATTTCTTTTGATTGAGCAGTTGGAAACACTCTTTTTGTACAATATGCAAGTGGACAGTTGGAGTGCTTTTAGTCCTATGTGGAAAAGGAAATATCTTCATATATATACTAGACAGAAGGATTATGAGAAACTTCTTTGTGATGTGTGCGTTTATCTCACAGAGTTGAACATTTCTTTTGATTGAGCACTTTTGAATAACTCTTTTTGAAGTATCTGCAAGCGGACATTTGGAGGGCATTGTGCCTTTTGTAGAAAAGAAATACCTCACATAAAATCTAGACAGAAGCAATCTGGGAAACTATTCCGTGGTGTGTGCATCCATGTCACAGAGGTAAACCTTTCTTTTGCTTGAGCATTTTTGAAACTCTCTTTTGTAGAATCTGCATGTGGACATTTGGAGTGCTTTGAGGCCTATGGTGGAAAAGGAAATGTCTTCACATAAAAACTAGACGAAGAATTCTGAAAAATTCTTTGTGATGTGTGTGTTCATCTCACAGACTTGAAACTTTCTTTGATGGAGCATTTTTGAAACACTCTTTTTTTAAAATATGCAATTGGACATTTGAAGTGCTTTGAGGCCTATGGTAGAAAAGGAAATATCTTCACTTAAAATCTACACAGAAGCAATTTGAGAAACTTCTTTGTGATATGTGCATTCATCTCACAGAATTAAACATTTCTTTTGATCGATCCGTTTTGAAATACTTTTTTTGTAGAATCTGCAAGTGGACATTTGGAGCCCTTTGTGGCCTATGTTGGAAAATGAAATATCTTCACACAAAAACTGCACAGAAGTGTTCTGAGAAACGCCTTTGTGATGTGCACACTTATCTCACAGAGCTGAACCTTTCTTTTGAATGAGCAATTTTGAAAAAGTCTTTTTTTAGAACCTACAAGTGCACATTTCGAGCACTTTGAGGCCTATGGGTGGAAAAGGAAATATTTTCACATAAAAACTAGACAGAAGAATCCTGAGAAATTTACTTGTGATGTGTGCCTTCATCCCACAGAGTTCAACCTTTCTTTTAATTGAGCAGCTTGGGAACACTCGTTTTTTAAAATCTGCAAGTGGACAGTAGGAACCCTTTGCGGCCTATGATAGAAAAGGAAATTCCTTCATATAAAATCTAGATGGAAGCCATCTGAGAAAATTCTTTGTGATGTGTGCATTCATCTCACAGAGTAAAACTGGAAAAGGAAATATCTTCACATAACAACAGGACAGAAGAATTCTGAGAACCTTCTTTGTGATGTGTGCATTTATTGCACAGAGTCGAAACTTTCTTTTTGCTTGAGCAGTTTGGAAACACTCTTTTTTAGAATCCGGAAGTGGACATTTTGAGTGCTTTAGGCCTAAGGTGGAAAAGGAAATATCTTCATATAAAAACTTGACAGAAGCATTTTGAGAAACGTCTTTGTGATGAGTGCATTCATCTTCGGGAGTTGAACCTTTCTTTTGATTGAGCAGTTTGAAACACTCTTTTTGTAGAAAATGCAAGTGCACATTCACAAAGCTGTGGGGGACTATGGTGGAAAAGGAAATATCTTACATAAAAACTAGACAGAAGCATTATGAGAAGCTTGTTTTTGATGTGTGCATTCATCTCACAGAGTTGAATCTTTCTTTTGATGGAGCAGTTTTGATATACTCTTTTTGTAGAATCTGCAAGTGGATATTTGGAGCACTTTGCAGCCTACGGTGGAAAAGAAATATCTTCACATGAAAACTAGACAGAAGAACTCTGAGAAACTTCTTTGTGATATGTGCATTTGTCTCACAGAGTTGAACCTTTCTTTTGATTGAGCAGTTTGGAAACACTCTTTTTTAGAATCTGCAATGGACATTTGGAGCACTTTGCAGCATAAGGTAGAAAAGGAAATATCTCCATATAAAATATAGACAGAAGCAATCTGAGAAACTTCTTTGTGAGATGTGCATTCATCTCACAGAGTTAAACCTTTCTTTTGATTGAGTATTTTGAAACTCTCTTTTGTAGTATCTGCAAGGGGACATTTGGAGCGCTTTGGGGCCTATGGTGGAAAAGGAAATATCTTCACATAAAAACTAGACAGAAGAATTCTGAGAAATTTCTTTGTGATAAGTGCTTTCATCTCACAGTGTTGAATATTTTTTCGATTGAGCACTTTGGCAACACTCTTTTTTTAGAATCTGCATGTGGACATTTAATGCGCTTCGTGGCCTATGATAGAAAAGGGAATATCTTCACATAAAATCTAGACAGAAGCAATCTGAGAAACACCTTTGTGATGTGTGTATTCATCTCCCAAAGTTAAACCTTTCTTTTGATTGAGCAGTTTTGCAACTCTTCTTTTGTATAATTTGTTGGTGGACATTTGGACCTCTTGAAGCCTATGGTGGAAAAGGAAATGTCTTCACATAAAAACTAGACAGAAGCATTCTGAGAAACTACTTTGTGATGAGTGCATTCATCTCCCAGAGTTTAAGGTTTCTTTTGATTAAGCAGTTTTGGAAACACTCTTTTTGTAGAATCTGCAAGTTGACATTTGCAAAGCTTTGAGGCCTATGGTGGAAAGGAAAATATCTTCATGTAAAGCTAGACAGAAGCATTTCAAGAAACTTCTTTGTGATGTTTGCATTCATCTCCCATAGCTGAACCTTTGTTTGATGGAGCTGTTTTGAAATACACTTTTGGTAGAATCTGCAGTGGACAGAAGATTTCTGAGAAATAAAATAACAAAATAAAAACTAGACAGAAGATTTCTGAGAAACTTCTTTGGGTTGTTGTGGTTTTATCTCACAGAGTTGAACCTTTCTTTTGATTGAGCAGCTTTGAAACACTCTTTTTGTAGAATCTGCAAGTGGACATTTGAAGAGCTTTGAGGCCTCTGGTGCAAAAGAAATATCTTTACATAAAAATTACACAGAAGCATTCTGTGAAATTACTTCATGATGGTGCATTCGTATCACAGAGTTAAACCTTTCTATTCATTTAGCAGTTTTGAAATATTCTTTTTGTAGAATCTGCAAGTGGACATTTGGAACGCTTTGAGGCCTATGGTGGAAAATTAAATATCTTCACATAAAAACTGGAGAGAAGAATTCTGAGAAATGCCTTTGTGATGTGTGCATTTATCTCACAGAGTGGAAACTTTCTTTTCATTGAGCAGTTTTGAACCACTCTTTTTTTAGAATCTTCAGGTGGAGATTTTGTGCACTCTGCAGCCTATGGTAGAATAGGAAATATCTTCACACAAAATATAGACAGAAGCAAACTTAGAAACTTCCTTGTGATGCATGCATTCATCTCACAGAGTTAAAACTTTCTCTTGAGGGAGCAGTTTTGAAGTACTGTTTTTGTAGAATCTGCAAGTGGACATTTGGAGCGCTTTGAGGCCTGTGGTGGAAAATAAAGTATCTTCACATAAAAATTAGACAGAATTATTCTGAGAAAGTTCTTTGTGATGTGTGCACTTATCTCACAGAGTTGAACCTTTGTTTTTATTGGGCAGTTTTGGAACACTCTTTTTCTAGAATCTGCAACTGGACCTTTGGAGCGCTTTGTGGCCTATGGTAGAAAATTAAATATCTTCAAATAAAATCAAGACAGAATCAATCTGAGAAACTTCTTCATGATGTGTGCATTCGTCTCACAGAGTTAAATCTTTCTTTTGATTAAGCAGTTTTTAAACTCTATTTTTGTAGAATCTGCAAGTGGACATTTGGAGCACTTTGAAGCCTGTGGTGGAAAAGGAAATATCTTCATATAAAAACAAGTCAGAAGAATTCTGAGAAACTTCTTTCTGATGAGTGCATTCATCTCTCAGATTTAAATCTTTCTTTAGATGGAGCAGTTTTGAAACACTCTTTTTGTAGAATCTGCAAGTGCACATTTACAGAGCTTTGAGGCCTATGGTGGAAAAGGAAATATCTTCATATAAAAACTAGACAGAAGCAATCTAGGAAACATCTTTGTGATGTGTGCTTTCATCTCACAGAGTTGAACGTTTCTTTTGATGGAGGAGTTTTGAAACTCTCTTTTTGTAGAACCTGCAAGTGGACATTTTGAGTGTGTTGAGGCCTATGGTGGAAAATGAAATATCATCACACAAAAACTAGACAGAAGGATTCTGAGAAACTTCTTTGTGCTGTGTGCACTTATCTCACACAGTTGAAACTTTCTTTTGATTGAGAAGTTTTTAAACACTCTTTTTTAGAATATGCAATTGGACAGTTGGAGCACTTTGTGGCCTATGGTAGCAAAGGAAATATCTTCACATAAAATCTAGACAGAAGCAATCTGAGAAACTGCTTTGTGATGTTTGTATTCATATCACAGAGTTAAAACTTTCTTTTGATTCAGCAGTTTTGAAACTCTCTTTTTGTAGAATCTGCAAGTGGACATTTGGAGCACTTTGAGGCATATGGTGGGAAAAAAATCTTCACAAAAATACTAGACAGAAGAATTCTAAGAAACTTCTTTTTGATGTGTGCATTCATCTCATGGAGTTGAAACTTTCCTTTGATTTAGCAGTTTTGAAACACTATTTTTTTAGAATCCGCAAGTGGACATTTGGAGGGCTTTGCGGCCTATGGTAGAAAAGGAAATAACTTCACATTAAATCTAGAAAGAAGCAATTTTAGAAACTTTGTGATATGTGCATTTATCTCACAGAGTTAAAACTTTCTTTAGATGGAGCAGTTTTGAAACTCTCTTTTTGTAGAATCTGCAAGTGGACATTTGGAGCGCTTTGAGGCCTGTGGTGGAAAAGGAAATATCTTCATGTAAAAACTAGACAAAAGAATTCTTAGAAACTTCTTTGTGAAGTGTGCGTTCATCTCATGGAGTTGAACATTTCTTTTGATTGAGCATTTTGGAAACACTCTTTTTGTAGAATCTGCAAGTGGACATTTCGAGGGCTTTTAGGCCTATGGTAGAAAAAGAAACATATTCAAATAAAAACTAGAAGGAAACATTCTGAGAAACTTCTTTGTGATGAGTGCATTCCTCTCCCAGAGTTGAACCTTTCTTTGGATTGAGCAGATTTGAAACACGCTTTTTGTAGAATCTGCAACTTCACTTTTGCAGAGCTTTGAGGCCTACAGTGGAAAAATAAATATCTTCACATAAAAACTGGACAGAAGCATTCTGAGAAACTTCTTTCTGATGTGTGCATTCATCTCCCAGAGTTGAATCTTTCTTTTGATGGAGCGGTTTTGATGTACACTTTTTGTAGAATCTGGAAGTGGACATTTGGAATGCTTTGAAGCCTATGGTGGAAAATGAAATGTCTTCATATAAAAACTAGACAGAAGATATCTGAGAAACTTCTTTGTGTTGTGCGCATTTATCTCACAGAGTTGAATATTTATTTTGATTGATCAGTTTTGAAACACTGTATTTTGAGGATCTGCAAGTTGACATTTGGAGCGCTTTGCGGCCTGTGGTAGAAAAGGAAATATCTTCTCATAAAATCTAGACAGAAGCAATCTGAGAAACTTCTTCATGATGTGTGCATTCATGTACAGAGTTAAACCCTTCTTTTGATTTAGCGTTTTGAAATACTCTTTTTGTAGAATCTGCAAGTGGACATTTGGAGTGCTCTGTAGACTTTAGTAGAAAAGGAAATATCTTCATATGAAATCTAGACAGAAGCAACCTGAGAAACTTCTTTGTGAAGTGTGCATTCATCTCACAGAGATAAATCTTTCTTTTGAAGGAGCAGTTTTGAAAAACTCTTTTTGTATAATCTGCAAGTGGACATTTGGAATGCTTTGAGGCCTATGGTGGAAAATGAAATATCATCATATAAAAGCTAGACAGAAGGATTTTGAGAAACTTCTTTGTGATGTGTGCATTAATCTCACAGTGTTGAACCTTTCTTTTGATTGAGCAGTTTTGATACACTCTTTTTTTAGAATCTACAAGTGGACATTTGGAGCTCTCTGCGGCCTATGGTAGAAAAGGAAATATCTTCACATAAAATCTTGACAGAAGCGACCTGAGAAACTTCTTTGTGATGTGTGTTTTCATCTCACAGAGTTAAACGTTTCTTTTGTTGGAGCAGTTTTGAAATACTCCTTTTGTAGAATCTGCAAGTGGACATTTGGAGCGCTTTGAGGCCTATGGTGGAAAGGAAATTTCTTCACATAAAAACTAGACAGAAGACTTCTGAGAAACTGCTTTGTGATGTGTGCATTCATCTCACAGAATTGAAACTTTCTTTTGATTGAGCAGTTTTGAAACACTCTTTTTGTAGAATCTGCAAGTGGACTTTGGAGCGCTTTGCAGCCTATGGTAGAAAAGGAAATATCTTCACATTAAATCTGGACAGAAGCAATTTGAGAAACCTCTTTGTGATATCTTCATGTATCTCACAGAGTTAAACTTTTCTTTTGATAGAGCAGTTTTGAAACTCTCTTTTTTAGAATCTGCAGGTGGACATTTGGAGCATGTTGAGTCCTATGGTAGAAAAGGAAATATTGTCACATATAAATTAGAAGAATTCTGAGAAATTTCTTTATGATGTGTGAGTTCATCTCACAGATTTGAACAATTCTTTTGATTGAGCATTTTGTAAACACTCTTTTTGTAGAATCTGCAAGTGTACATTTCGAGTGCTTTTAGGCCTATGGTGGAAAAGGGAATATCTTCAGATAAAAACTAGACAGAAGCATTCTGAGAAACTTCTTTGTGATGAGTGCATTCATCTCCCAGAGTTGAACATTTCTTTTGATTGAACAGTTTCGAAACAACCTCTTTATAGAATCTGCAACTGCAAATTTGGAGAGCTTTGAGGTCTAAGGTGGAAAAGGAAATATCTTTAAATAAAAACTAGGCAGAAGCATTCCAAGAAACATCTTTGAGATTTATGCATTCGTCTTCTAGTATTGAACCTTTCTTTTAATGGAGCAGTTTTGAAATACGCTTTTTGTAGAATCTGAAAGTGGACATTTGGAACTCCTTGAAGCCTGTGGTGGAAAATGAAATATCTTCACATAAAAACTAGAGAGAAGATTTCTGAGGAACTTCTTTGTGTTGAGTGCATTTATCTCACAGAGTTGAAGCTTTCTTTTGATTGAGCAGTTTTGAAACACTCTTTTTTGAGAATCTGCTATTGGACATTTTGTGCGTTCTGCAGCCTATGGTAGAAAAGGAAATATCTTCACATAAAATCTAGACAGAAGCAATCTGAGAACCTTCTTTGTGATGTGTGCCTTCATCTCACAGAGTTAAACCTTTCTTTTGCTGGGGCAGTTTTGAAATACTGTTTTTGGAGAATCTGCATGTGGACATTTTGAATGCTTTGAGAAATATGATGGAAAATGTCCACTTGCAGATTCTACAAAAAGAGGGGTTCAAAGGTGCTCTATCAAAAGTAAGGTTCACCTCTGTGAGTGGAGTGCACACATCTCCAGGAAGTTTGTCAGAATTCTTCTGTCTAATTTATATCTGAAGATAATTACTTTTCCACCATAGGCATCAAAGTGCTCCAAATGTCTACTTGCAGATTCTACAAAAGGAGTGTTTAAAAACTGCTTTATCAAAAGTAAGGTTCAGTTCTGTGAGATGAATGCACACATCACCAAGAAGTTTGTCAGAATGCTTCTATCTAGTTTTTATGTGAAGATATTTCCTTTTCCAATATAGTCCTAAAGCTCTCCAAACATCGCCTTGCAGATACTATAAAAAGAGAGTTTCAAAACCGCTCTATCAAAAGTAATGTTCAAATCTGTGAGATAAATGCACACATCACAAAGAAGCTTGTCAGAATGCCTGTGTCTAGTTATTATGTGAAGATATTTCCTTTTCCATGATAGGCATCAAAGCACTCAAAATGTCCACTTGCGGATTCTACAAAAAGACGGATTCAAAGCTGCTCCATCAAAAGTAAGTTTCAACTTTGTGAGTTGAAGGCACACTTCTCCAAGAAGTTTGTCAGAATTCTTCTGTCTAATTTATATCTGAAGATAATTACTTTTCCACCATAGGCATCAAAGCGCTCCAAATGTCTACTTGCAGATTCTACAAAAGGAGTGTTTAAAAACTGCTTTATCAAAAGTAAGGTTCAGCTCTGTGAGATGAATGCACACGTCACGAAGAAGTTTGTCAGAATGCTTCTATCTAGTTTTTATGTGAAGATATTTCCTTTTCCAATATAGTCCTAAAGCTCTCCAAACGTCACCTTGCTGATACTATAAAAAGAGAGTTTCAAAACCGCTCTATCAAAAGTAATGTTCAAATCTGTGAGATAAATGCACACATCACAAAGAAGCTTGTCAGAATGCTTCTGTCTAGTTATTATGTGAAGATATTTCCTTTTCCATGACAGGCATCAAAGCACTCAAAATGTCCACTTTCAGATTCTACAAAAAGTGGGATTCAAAGCTGCTCCATCAAAAGTAAGTTTCAACTTTGTGAGTTGAAGGCACACATCTCCAAGATGTTTGTCAGAATGCATCTGTCTAATTTTAATCTGAAGATATTTACTTTTCCACAATAGGCCTGGAAGTGCTCCAAATGTCCACCTACAGATTCTAAAAAAAAGAGTGTTTCTAAACTGCTCTATCAAAAGTAAGTTTCAACTCTGTGAGATGAATGCACACATCACAAAGAACTTTGTCAGAATGCTTCTGTCTAGTTTTTATGTGAAGATGTTTCCATTTCCACCATATGCCTCAATAAAGCCCTGAAGCGCTCAAATGTCACCTTGCAGATAGTACAAAAAGAAAATTTCAAAACTGCTCTATCAAAAGTAAGTTTCAACTCTGTGAGATGAATGCTCACATCACAACGAAGTTTCTCACAATGCTTCTGTCTAGTTATTATGTGAAGATATTTCCTTTTCCATGATAGATGTCAAAGCAGTCAAAATGTCCCCTTGCAGATACTACAAAAAGAGAGTTTCAAAACTGCTCTATCAAAAGTAAGGTTCTACTCTGTGAGATGAATGCACACATCACAAAGAAGTTTGTCACAATGCTTCTGTCTCGTTTTTAAGTGAAGATGTTCCTTTTTCCATCCTAGGCCTCAAAGTGATCCAACTGTCCAATTGCAGATTCTACAAAAAGAGTGTTTCAAAGCTGTTCTATCAAAAGTAAAGTTCGTTTCTGTGAGATGAATGCACAAATCACAAAAAAGTTTGTCAGAATACTTCAGTGTAGTTTTTATGTGAAGATATTTCTTTTTCCATTGTAGTCCTCAAAACGCTCCAAATGTCTACTTGCAGATTATACAAAAAGTTTTTCAATACTGCTAAATCAAAGGTAAGCTTCAACTCTGTGACATTAATGGACAAATCACAAAGAAGTTTGTCAGAATGCTTCTGCATAGATTTTATATGAAGATATTTCCCTTTCCAAGACAGGCATCAAACCAATCTTAATGCCTCCTTGCAGATACTACAAAAAGAAAGTTTCAAAACTGCTCTATCAAAAGTAAGTTTCAACTCTGTGAGTAGAGTACACGTATCACAGAAGCATTTTTCAGAATGCTTCTGTCTAGTTTTTATGTGAAGATATTTCCTTTTACACCAAAGGCCCCAAAGTGACCCAAATGTCGAATTTCAGATTCTACAAAAAGAGGGTTTCAAAGCTGCTCTATCAAAAGTAAGCTTCAACTCTATGAGATGAATGCACACATCATAAAGAAGTTTGTCAGAATACTTCTGTGTAGTTTTTATGTGAAGATATTTCTTTTCCCACCATAGGCCTCAATGCTCTCCAAGTGTCCACTGGCAGATTCTACAAAAAGAGTGTTTCAAAACTGTTCAGTCAAAAGTAAGGTTCAACTCTGTGACATTAATGCACACATCACAAAGAATTTTGCCAGAATTCTTCTGTCTAGTTTTTATATGAAGGTATTTCCCTTTCAATGATAGGCCTCAAAATGCTCCAAATATCCCCTTGCAGACAATACAAAAAGAGAGTTTCAAAACTGCTGCTCTATCAAAAGTAAAATTCAAATCTGTGAAAAGAATGCAAGTATCACAAAGGCATTTGTCAGAATGCTTCTGTCTAGTTTTTATGTGAAGATATTCCCATTTCCATTGTAGTCCGCAAAGTACTGGAAATGTCAAATTGCAGATTCTACAAAAGGAGTGTTTCAAAGCTCCTCCATCAAAAGTAGGGTGCAACTCTCTGAGATGAATGCACACATCACTAAGAAGCTTGTCAGAATACCTCTGTGTAGTTTTTATGGGAAGATATTTCTTTTTCCACCATAGGCCTCAAGGTGCTCCAAATGTCAACTAGCAGATTCTACAAAAAGAGTGTTTGAAAACTGCTCAATCAAAAGTAAGGCTCAACTCGGTGACATTAATGCACACATTACAAAGAAGTTTGTCAGAATGTTTCTGTCTAGTTTTTATATGAAGATATTTTCCCTTCCAAGATAGGCCTAAAAAGGCAAAAAATATCCCATATCAGATAATACAAAAAGACCATTTGAAAACTGTTCTATCAAAAGTAAAGTTCAACTCTGTGAGAGGAATGTATGTATCACAAAGGCGTTTGTCAGAATGCTTATGTCTAGTTTTTGTGTGAAGATATTTCCTTTTCCACTGTAGGTCTCAAAGCACTCCAAATGTCCAATTGCAGGTTCTACAAAAACAGTGTTTCAAATCTGCTCAATCAAAAGCAGGGTTCAACTCTGTGTGATGAATGCACACATCAAATAGGAGTTTGTCAGAATGCTTCTGCCTAGTTTTTATGTGAAGATATATCTTTTTCCACCATAGGCCTCAAACCACAGCAAATGTCCACTTGCAGATCCTACAAAAAGAGTGTTTCAGAGCTGCTCTTTCAAAAGTAAAGTTCAACTCTGTGAGATGAATGCACACATCACAAAGAAGTTTCTCAGAATACTTCTGTGTAGTTTTTCTGAGAAGATATTTCTTTTTCCACCATATTCTTCAAAGCGCTCCAAAAGTCCACTTGCATATTCTACATAAAGAGCTTTTCAAAACTGTTCAATGAAAAGTAAGGTTCAATTCTGTGACATAAATGCACAGATCACAATGAAGTTTGTCAGAATGTTTCTGTATAGTGTTTCTATGAAGATATTATCCTTTCCAAAATAGGCCTCAAACGGCTCCAAATGTCCCCTTGTAGATACTACAAAAAGAGAGTTTCAAAGCTCCTCTATCAATAGTAAAGTTCAACTCTGTGAGATGAATGCACACATCACAAAGAAGTTTGTCAGAATGCTTCCGCCTCGTTTTTATGTGAAGATATTACTTTTTGCACCATAGTCCTCAAAGCCCTCCAAATGTCCACTTGCAGATTCTACAAAAAGAGTTTTCCAAAATTGCTCAATCAAAAGTAAGGTTCAACTATTTGAAATTAATACACACATCACAAAGAAGTTTGTCAGAAGGCTTCTGTATAGTTTTTATATGAAGATATTTCCCTTTCCAACATAGGCCTCAAACCGCTCCAAATGTCCCCTTGCAGATACAACAAAAAAAGAGTTTCTAACCGGCTCTATCAAAAGCAAAGTTCAACTCTGTGAGAAGAAAGTATTTGTCACCAAGCCGTTTGTCAGAATGCTTCCAACAAGTCATGATATGAGGATATTTGCTTATCCACCGTAAGCCTCAAAGCACTCCAAATGTCCAAGTGCAGATTCTACAAGAAGACTGTCTCAAAGCTGCTCTATCAAAAGTAAGGTTCAGCTCTGTGAGACTAATACACACATCACAAGAAGTGTCTTAGAATGCTTATGTCTAGCTTTTATATGAAGATATTTCCCTTTTGAAGATAGGCCTCAAATTGCTCCAAATGTCCCATGCAGAAAATACAAAAAGAGAGTTTCAAAACTGCTCTATCAAAACTAAATTTCAACTCTGTGAGAAGAATGTATGTATCACAAAGGCGTTTGTCATAATGCTTCTGTCTAGTTTTTATGTGAAGATATTTCCTTTTCCACTGTAGGTCTCAAAGCGCTCCAAATGTCCAATTGCAGATTCTACAAAAACAGTGTTTCAAATCTGCTCAATCAAAGGCAGGGTTCAACTCTGTGAGATGAATGCACACATCAAGGAGGAGTTTTTCAGAATGCTTCTGCCTAGTTTTTATGTGAAGTTATATACTTCTCCACCAAAGACCTCAAACCGCACCAAATGTCCACTTGCAGATCCTACAAAAAGAGTGTTTCAAAGCTGCTCTATCAAAAGTAAAGTTCAATTCTGTGAGATGAATGCACACATCACAAAGAAGTTTTTCAGAATGCTTCTGTATAGTTTTTATATGAAGATATTTCCTTGTCCAAGAAAGGCCTGAACACGCAAAATTGTCCCATTGCAGATAATACAAAAAGAGAGTTTCAAAACTGCTCTATCAAAATAAAGTTCAACTCTGTGAGAAGGATGCACGTATCACAAAGGCATTTTTCAGAATGCTTCTGTCTAGTTTTCATGTGAAGATATTTCCTTTTCCACCGTAGACCTCAAAGCACAGCATATGTCCAAGGGCAGGTTCCACAAAAACAGTGTTTCAAAGCTGCTGTATCAAAAGTGAGAGGTTCAACACTTGGAGATGAATACACACATCACAAGAAGTGTGTTAAAATGCTTTTGTCAAGTTTTTATATGAAGATATTTCCCTTTCCCAGATAGGCCTCAAAACACTCTAAATGTCCCCTGCAGAAAACACAAAAAGAGAGTTTCAAAACTGATTCATCAAAAGTAAAGTTTAACTCTGTGAGATGAATGCACACATCACAAAGGGGTTCGTCACAATGCTTCTGTCTGGATTTTATGTGAAGATATTTCCTTTTCCACCACAGGCCTCAAACTGCACCAAATGTCCACTTGCAGATCCTATAAAAAGTGTGTTTCAAAGCTGCTCTATCAAAAGTAAAGTTCAACTCTGTGAGATGAATGCACACATCACAAAGAAGTTTGTCAGAATACTTCTGGGTAGCTTTTATGTGAAGATATTTATTTTTCCACCATAGGCCTCAAAGCGCTCCAAATGCCCACTTACAGATTCTACAAAATGAGTGTTTCAAAACTCCTCAATCAAAAGTAAGGTTCAGCTCTGTGACATTAATGCACACATCACAAAGAAGTTTGTCAGAATGCTTCTGTCTAGTTTTTATGTGAAGATATTTCCCGTTCCATGACAGGCCACAAAACGCTCCTAATGTCCACTTGCAGATACTACAAAAAGAGAGTTTCAAAACTGCTCTATCAAAAGGAAAGTTGAAATCTGTGAGAAGAATGCACATATCACAAAGTCGTTTGTCAGAATGCTTCTGTCTAGTTTTTATGTGAAGATATGTCTTTTTCCACCGTAGGCCTCAAAGGGCTCCAAATGTCCAATTGCACATTCTACAAATGACTGTTTCAAAGCTGCTTTCTCAACAGTAAGGTTCAACTCTGTGAGATGAATGCACACATCACAAACAAGTTTGTCAGAATGCTTGTCAAGTTTTTATGTGAGGATATATTGTATTCCACCATTGGACCCAAACCTCTACAAATGTCTACTTGCCAATTCTACAGAAAGAATGTTTCAAAGCTGCTCTATCAAAAATATAGTTCAAAACAGTGAGATGAATGCACACATCACAACGAAGCTCTTCCGAATAGTACTGTGTAGCTTTTATGTGAAGATATTTCTTTTTCCACCATAATCCTCAAAGCGCTCCAAATGTCCACTTGCAGAGCTTACAAAAAGAGTGTTTCAAAGCTGCTCTGTCAAAAGTATGGTTCAACACTGTGAGATTCATACATACATCACAAGAAGTGTCTTAGAATGCTTCTGTCTAGTTTTTATATGAAGATATTTCCCTTTCTAAGATAGGCCTCAAAATGCTCCAAATGTCCCCTTGCAGAAAATACAAAAAGAGAGTTTCAAAACTGCTCTATGAAAAGTAAAGTTCAACTCTGTGAGAAGAATTTACGTATCACAAAGGCATTTTTCAGATTGCTTCTGTCTAGCATTTATGTGAAGATATTTCCTTTTCCACCCCAGGTCTCAAGCGCTCCAAATGTCCAATTGCAGATCCAACAAAAAGTGTGTTTCAAAACTGCTCATTCAGAAGTTACGTACAACTCTGTGAGATGTATGCACAAATCACAAAGGAGTTTGTCAGAAAGCTTCTGTCTGGTTTTTATGTGAAGATATATCCTTTTCCACCACAGGCCTCAAAGCACAGCAAATGTCCACTTGCAGATCCTACAAATAGCGTGTTTCAAAGCTGCTCTATCAAAAGTAAAGTTCAACTCTGTGAGATGAATGCACACATCACAAAGTAGATTCTCAGAATACTTCTGTGTAGTTTTTCTGAGAAGATATTTCTTTTTCCACCATATTCTTCGAAGTGCACCAAATGTCCACTTGCATATTCTACATAAAGAGTTTTTCAAAACTGTTCAGTCAAAAGTAAGGTTCAATTCTGTGACATTAATGCACACATCACAAAGAGGTTTGGCAGGATGCTTCTGTATAGTTTTTATATGAAGATATTATCCTTTCCACAATAGGCCTCAAACTGCTCCAAATGTCCCCTTGCAGATACTACAAAAAGAGAGTTTCAAAGCTCCTCTATCAATAGTAAAGTTCAAATCTGTGAGATGAATGCACACATCACAAAGGAGTTTGTCAGAATGCTTCTGCCTCGTTTTTTTGTGAAGATATTACTTTTTCCACCATGGTCCTCAAATCCCTCCAAATGTCCACTTGCAGATTCTACAAAAAGAGTTTTTCAAAATTGCTCAATCAAAAGTAAGGTTCAACTATTTGAAATTAATACACATCACAAAGAAATTTGTCAGAATGCTTCTGTATAGTTTTTATATGAAGATATTTCCCTTTCCAACATAGGACTCAAACCGCTCCAAATGTCCCCTTGCAGATACTAGAAAGAAAGAGTTTCAAACCTGCTCTATCAAAAGCAAAGTTCAACTCTTTGAGAAGAATGCACATATCACAAAGCCGTTTTTAAGAATGCTTCCATCAAGTTATGGTATGAGAATATTTCCTTATCCACTGTAGGCCTCAAAGCACTCCAAATATCCAAGTGCAGATTCTACAAGAAGACTGTCTCCAAGCTGCTCTATCAAAAGTAAGGTTCATCTCTGTGAGACTCATACACATATCACAAGAAGTGTCTGAGAATGCTTATGTCTAGCTTTTATATGAAGATATTTCCCTTTCGAAGATAGGCCTCAAAGAGCTACAAATGTCCTCTGCAGAAAATACAAAAAGAGAGTTTCAAAACTGCTCTATCAAAACTAAAGTTCAACTCTGTGAGAAGACTGTATGTATCACAAAGGCGTTTGTCAGAATGCTTCTGTCTAGTTTTTATGTGAAGATATTTCCTTTTCCACTGTAGGTCTCAAAGCACTCCAAATGTCCAATTGCAGATTCTACAAAAACAGTGTTTCAAATCTGCTCAATCAAAAGCAGGGTTCAACTCTGTGTGATGAATGCACACATCAAATAGGAGTTTGTCAGAATGCTTCTGCCTAGTTTTTTTGTGAAGATATTTCCTTTTCAACCACAGGCCTCAAATCGCACCAAATGTCCACTTGCAGAACCTACAAAAAGAGTGTTTCAAAGCTGCTCTATCAAAAGTAAAGTTCAATTCTGTCAGATGAATGCACACATCACAAAGAAGTTTCTCAGAATACTTCCCTGTAGATTTTCTGAGAAGATATTTCTTTTTCCACCATATTCTTTGAAGCGCACCAAATGTCCACTTTCATATTCTACATAAAGAGTTTTTCAAAACTGTTCAATCAAAAGTAAGGTTCAATTCTGTGACATTAATGCACACATCACAAAGTAGTTTGTCAGAATGCTTCTGTATAGATTTGTATGAAGGTATTATCCTTTCCAAAATATCCTGCTCCAAAATGGAGCAGGCCTCAAACTGCTCCAAATGTCCCCTTGCAGATACTACAAAAAGAGAGTTTCAAAGCTCCTCTATCAATAGTAAAGTTCAACTCTGTGAGATGAATGCACACATCACAAAGGAGTTTGTCAGAATGCTTCTGCCTCGTTTTTTTGTGAAGATATTACTTTTTCCACCATAGTCCTCAAAGCCCTCCAAATGTCCACTTGCAGATTCTACAAAAAGAGTTTTTCAAAATTGCTCAATCAAAAGTAAGTTTCAACTATTTGAAATTAATACACACATCACAAAGAAGTTTGTCAGAATGCTTCTGTATAGTTTTTATATGAAGATATTTCCCTTTCCAACATAGGCCTCAAACCGCTCCAAATGTCCCCTTGCAGATACAACAAAAAAAGAGTTTCTAACCTGCTCTATCACAAGCAAAGTTCTACTCTGTGAGAAGAATGTATTTATCACCAAGCCGTTTGTCAGAATGCTTCCAACAAGTCATGATATGAGGGTATTTGCTTATCCACCGTAAGCCTCAAAGCACTCCAAATGTCCAAGTGCAGATTCTACAAGAAGACTGTCTCAAAGCTGCTCTATCAAAAGTAAGGTTCAGCTCTGTGAGACTAATACACACATCACAAGAAGTGTCTTAGAATGCTTATGTCTAGCTTTTATATGAAGATATTTCCCTTTCGAAGATAGGCCTCAAAGAGCTACAAATGTCCCATGCAG
This sequence comes from Nomascus leucogenys, assembly GCF_006542625.1. NCBI lineage: Eukaryota > Metazoa > Chordata > Mammalia > Primates > Hylobatidae > Nomascus > Nomascus leucogenys. The sequence continues at coordinate 19,088 of NW_022096050.1, forward strand.
AAAATACAAAAAGAGAGTTTCAAAACTGCTCTATCAAAACTAAAGTTCAACTCTGTGAGAAGACTGTATGTATCACAAAGGCGTTTGTCAGAATGCTTCTGTCTAGTTTTTATGTGAAGATATTTCCTTTTCTACTGTAGGTCTCAAAGCACTCCAAATGTCCAATTGCAGACTCTACCAAAAGAGTGTTTCAAATCTGCTCAATCAAAAGCAGGGTTGAACTCTCTGAGATGAATGCACACATGAAAAAGGAGTTTGTCAGAATGCTTCTGCCTAGTTTTCATGTGAAGGTATATCTTTTTCCACAATAGGCCTCAAACCATATCAAATGTCCACTTGCAGATCCTACAAAAAGAGTTTTTCAAAGCTTCTCTATCAAAACTAAAGTTCAACTCTGTGAGATGAATGCACACATCACAAAGAAGTTTCTCAGAATACTTCTGTGTAGTTTTTCTGAGATGATATTTCTTTTTCCACCATATTCTTCAAAGTGCTCCAAATGTCCACTTGCATATTCTACATAAATAGTGTTTCAAAACTCCTCAATCAAACGTAAGGTTCAGCTCTGTGACATTAATGCACACATCAGAAAGAAGTTTGTCAGAATGCTTCTGTCTAGTTTTTATGTGAAGATATTTCCCGTTCCATGACAGGCCACAAGCCGCTCAAAATGTCTCCTTGCTGATACTACAAAAAGGGAGTTTCAAAACTGCTCTATCAAAAGGAAAGTTGAATTATGTGAGAAGAATGCATGTATCACCAAGTCGTTTGTCAAAATGCTTCTTTCTAGTTTTTCTGTGAAGATATGTCTTTTTCCACCGTAGGCCTCAAGGGGCTCCAAATGTCCAATTGCACATTCTACAAAAAGAGTGTTTCAAAGCTGCTTTCTCAAAAGTAAGTTTGAACTCTGTGAGATGAATGCACATATCACAAACAAGTTTGTCAGAATGCTTGTCTAGTTTTTATGTGAAGATATTTTTTTTCCCACGTTTGGACCCAAACCTCTACAAATGTCTACATGCCAATTCTACAGAAAGAGTGTTTCAAAGCCGCTCTATCAAAAATATAGTTCAAAACTGTGAGATGAATGCACACATCACAAAGAAGTTCGTCAAAATACTACTGTGTAGTTTTTATGTGAAGATATTTCTTTTTCCACCATAATCCTCAAAGCACTCCAAATGTCCACTTGCAGCTCTTACAAAAAGAGTGTTTCAAAGCTGCTCTGTCAAAAGTCTGGTTCAACTCTGTGAGATTAATACATACATCACAAGAAGTGTGTTAGAATGCTTCTCTCTAGTTTTTATATGAAGATATTTCCCTTTCTAAGATAGGCCTCAAAATGCTCCAAATGTCCCCTTGCAGAAAATACAAAAAGAGAGTTTCAAAATTGCTCTATCAAAAGTAAAGTTCATCTCTGTGAGAAGAATGTATGCATTACAAAGGCATTTTTCAGAGAGCTTCTGTCTAGCATTTATGTGAAAATATTTCCTTTTCCACCACAGGTCTCAAAGCGCTCCCAATGTCCAATTGCAGATTCTACAAAAAGTGTGTTTCAAAACTGCGCATGCAAAAGTAATGTTCAACTCTGTGAGATGTATGCACATATCACAAAGGAGTTTGTCTGAAAGCTTCTGTCTAGTTTCTATGTGAAGATATATCATTTTCCACCATAAGCCTCAAACTGCACCAAATGTCCACTTGCAGATCCTACAAAAAGTATGTTTCAAAGCTGCTCTATCAAAAGTAAAGTTCAACTCTGTGAGATGAATGCACACATCACAAAGAAGTTTTTCAGAATACTTCTGTGTAGTTTTTCTGAGAAGATATTTCTTTTTCCACCATATTCTTCAAAGCGCACCAAATGTCCACTTGCATATTCTACATAAAGAGCTTTTCAAAACTGTTCAATCAAAAGTAAGGTTCAATTCTGTGACATTAATGCACACATCACAAAGAAGTTTGTCCAAATGCTTCTGTATAGTTTTTGTATGAAGATATTATCCTTTCCAAAATAGGCCTCAAACTGCTCCAAATGTCCCCTTGCAGATACTACAAAAAGAGAGTTTCAAACCTCCTCTATCAATAGTAAATTTCAACTCTGTGAGATGAATGCACACATCACAAAGAAATTTGTCAGAATGCTTCTGCCTAATTTTTATGTGAAGATGTTACTTTTTCCACCATAGTCCTCAAAGCCCTCCAAATGTCCACTTACAGATTCTACGAAAGGAGTGTATCAAAATTGCTCAATCAAAAGTAAGGTTCAACTAATTGAAATTTATGCACACATCACAAAGAAGTTTGTCAGAATGCTTCTGTATAGTTTTTATATGAAGATATTTCCCTTTCCAACATAGGACTCAAACCGCTCCAAATGTCCCCTTGCAGATACTACAAAAAGAGAGTTTCAAATCTGCTCTATCAAAAGCAAAGTTCAACTCTCTGAGAAGAATGCACGTGTCACAAAGCCGTTTGTCAGAATGCATCCATCAAGTTATGGTATGAGGATATTTCCTTATCCACCGTAAGCCTCAAAGCACTCCAAATGTCCAAGTGCAGATTCTACAAGGAGACTGTCTCAAAGCTGCTCTATGAAAAGTAAGATTCAGCTCTGTGAGACTAATACACACATCACAAGAAGTGTCTTAGAATGCTTATGTCTAGCTTTTATATGAAGATATTTCCCTTTCGAAGATAGGCCTCAAAAGGCTCCAAATGTCCCCTGCAGAATATACAAAAGGAGAGTTTCAAAACTGCTCTATCAAAACTAAAGTTCAACTCTCTGAGAAGAATGTATGTATCACAAAGTCGTTTGTCAGAATACTTCTGTCTAGTTTTTATGTGAAGATATTTCCTTTTCCACTGTAGGTCTCAAAGCGCTCCAAATGTCCAATTGCAGATTCTACAAAAAGGTTTCAAATCTGCTCAATCAAAAGTAGTGTTCAACTCTGTGAGATGAATGCACACATCAAAAAGGAGTTTGTCAGAATGCTTCTGCCTAGTTTTTATGTGAAGATATATCCTTTTCCACCATAGGCCTCAAACCGCACCGAATGTCCACTTGCAGATCCTATAAAAAGAGTGTTTCAAAGCTGCTCTATCAAAAGTAAAGTTCAACTCTGTGAAATGAATGCACACATCACAAAGAAATTTCTCAGAATACTTCTGTGTAGTTTTTCTGAGAAGATATTTCTTTTTCCACCATATTCTTCAAAGTGCTCCAAATGTGCACTTGCATATTCTACATAAAGAGTTTTTCAGAACTGTTCAATCAAAAGTAAGGTTCAATTCGGTGACATTAATGCACACATCACAAAGACGTTTGTCAGAATGCTTCTGTATAGTTTTTATATGGAGATATTTTCCTTTCCAAAATAAGCCTCAAACTTCTCCAAATGTCCCCTTGCAGATACTACAAAAAGAGAGTTTCAAAGCTCCTCTATCAATAGTAAATTTCAACTCTGTGAGATGAATGCATACATCACAAAGAAGTTTGTCAGAATGCTTCTGTGTAGTTTTTATATGAGGGTATTTCCTTTTCCAAGAAAGGCCTGAACACTCAAAATTGTCCCATTGCTGATAATACAAAAAGAGAGTTTCAAATCTGCTGTATCAAAATAAAGTTCAACTCTGTGAGAAGAATGCATATATTACAAAGGCATTTTTCAGAATGCTTCTGTCTAGTTTTCATGTGAAGATATTTTCTTTTCCACCATAGCCCTCAAAGCGCACCAACTGTTCAAGGGCAGGTTCTAAAAAACAGTGTTTCAAAGCTGCTCTATCAAAAGTAAGTTTCAACCCTTGGAAATGAATAGAAACATCACAAGAAATGTGTTAGAATGCTTTTGTCTAGTTTTTATATGAAGATATTTCCCTTTCCAAGATAGGCCTCAAAACGCTCCAAATGTCCCCTGCAGAAAATACAAAAAGAGAGTTTCAAAACTGCTTAATCAAAAGTAAAGTTTAACTCTGTGAGATGAATGCACACATCCCAAAGGAGTTTGTCACAATGCTTCTGTCTGTATTTTATGTGAAGATATTTCCTTTTCCACCATAGGCCTCAAACCTCACCAAATGTCCTTTTGCAGATCCTACAAAAAGAGTGTTTCAAAACTGCTCTATCAAAAGTAAAGTTCAACTCTGTGAGAAGAGTGCACGTATCACAACAGCATTTGTTACAATGTTTCTGTCTAGTTTTTATGTGAAGATATTTCCTTTTCCACCATAGGCCTCAACATGCTCCAATTGTCCAACTGCAGATTCTACAAAAAGAGTGTTTCAAAGCTACTCTAGCAAAAGTAAGGTTCAACTGTGTGAGATGAATGCACACTACACAAAGAAGTTTGTCAGAATGTTTCTGTCTAGTTTTTATGTGAAGTTATTTCTATTTCCATCATAGGCCTTGAACTGCTCCAAATGTCTACCTGCAGACATTACAAAAAGAGTTTTTCAAAGCTGCTCTATAAAAGTAAATTTCAACACTTTGAGATGAATGCACACATCACAAAGAAGTTTGACAGAATACTTCTGTGTAGTTTTTTTGTGAAGATATTTCTTTTTCCACCGTAGTCCTCAAGGAACCCTAAATGTCCACTACCAGTTTCTACAAAAAGAGTTTTTCAAAACTGCTCAATCATAAGTAAGGTTCAACTCTGTCACATTAATGCACACATCACAAAGAAGTTTGTAAGAATGCTTCTGTCAAGTTTGTATATGAAGATATTTCCCTTTCCAAGACAGGCCTGAAAACGCTCCAAATGTCCCCTTGCAGATACTACAGAAAGAGAGTTTCAAAACTGCTCTATCAAAAATAAAGTTCAATTCTGTGAGAAGAATGCACATATCACAAAGGCGTTAATTAGAATGCTTCTGTCTAGCTTTTATTTGAAGATATTATTTTTTTACCATAGATCTCAAAGCACTCCAAATGTCCAAGTGCAGATGCTACAAAAAGAGTGTTTCAAAACTGCTCAATCAAAAATAAGGTTCAACTCTGTGACTTTAATGTACACATCACTAAGAAGTTTGTGAGAATGCTTCTGTTTACTTTTTATATGAATATATTTCCCTTTCCAAGACAGGCTTCAAACTGCTCAAAATGTCACCTTGCAGATGCTACAAAAAGAGAGTTTCAAAACTTCTCTATCAAAAGTAAAGTTCAACTCTGTGAGAAGAGTGCATGTATCACAAAGGCGATCATCAGAATTCTTCTGTCTAGTTTTTATGTGAAGATATTTCCTTTTCCACTGTAGGCCTCAAACCGCTCCAAATGTCCACTTGAAGATTCTACAAAAAGAGTGTTTCAAAGCTGCTCGGTCAAACGTGAAGTTCAAATCTATGAGATGAACGCAGACATCACAAAAGTTTGTCAGAATACTTCTGTGCAGTTTTTATGGGAAGATATTTGTTTTCCATCATAGGCCTCAAAGTGCTCCAAATGTCCACTTACAGATTCTATAAAAAGAGTGTTTCAAAACTCCTCAATCAAAAGTAAGGTTCAACTCTGTGACATTAATGCACACATCACAAAAGAGTTTGTCAGAATGCTTCTGTCTAATTTTTATGTGAAGTTATTTCTTTTTCCATGACAGGCCCCAAACTGCTCGAAATGTCCCCTTGCAGATACTACAAAAAGAGAGTTTCAAAATGGCGCTATCACAAGTAAAGTTCAACTCTGTGAGAAGAATGCACGTATCACAAAGGCGTTTGTCAGAATGCTTCTGTCTAGTTTTTATGTGAAGGTATTTCTTTCTCCACCATACGCCTCAAAGCGCTCCCAATGTCCAATTGTAGATTCTACAAAAAGAGTGTTTCAAAGCTGCTTTATCAAAAGTAAGGTTCAATTCTCTGAGATGAATGCACACATCACAAAGAAGTTTGTCAGAATTCTTCTGTCTATTCTTAATGTGAAGATATTTCGTTTTCTACCATAGGCCTCAAACCGCTCCAAATGTCCACTTGCCGATTCTACAGAAAGAATGTTTCAAAGCTGCTCTATCAAAAGTATAGTTCAAAACTGTGAGATGAATTCACACATCACAAAGAAGTTTGACGGAATACTTCTGTCTAGCTTCTTTGTGAAGATATTTCTTTTTCCACCATAGTCCTCAAAGAACGCTAAATGTCCACCACCAGTTTCTACAAAAAGAGTTTTTCAAAACTGCTCCATCATAAGTAAGGTTAAAATCTGTCACATTAATGCACACATCACGAAGTTTGTCAGAATTCTTCTGTCTAGTTTGTACATGAAGACATTTCCCTTTCCAAGACAGAACTCAAAGAGATCAAAATGTCCACTTGCAGATACTACAAAAAGAGAGTTTCAAAACTGCTCTATCAAAGGTAAAGTTTAATTCTGTGAGAAGAGTGTACGTATCACAAACACGTTTTTTAGAATGCTTCAGTCTAGTTTTTATTTGAAGATATTATGTTTTTATTTTTATTTTTATTTTTATTTTTATTATACTTTAGGGTTTTAGGGTACATGTGCACAATGTGCAGGTTTGTTACATATGTATCCATGTGCCATGTTGATTTCCTGCACCCATTAACTCGTCATTTAGCATTAGGTGTATCTCCTAATGCTGTCCCTCCCCCCTCCCCCCACCCCACAACAGTCCCCAGAGTGTGATGTTCCCCTTCCTGTGTCCATGAGTTCTCATTGTTCAATTCGCACCTATGAGAGAGAACATGCCGTGTTTGGTTTTTTGTCCTTGCGATAGTTTACTGAGAATGATGTTTCCCAGTTTCATCCATGTCCCTACAAAGGACACGAACTCATCATTTTTTATGGCTGCATAGTATTCCATGGTGTATATGTGCCACATTTTCTTAATCCAGTCTATCGTTGTTGGACATTTGGGTTGGTTCCAACTCTTTGCTATTGTGAATAGTGCCGCAATAAACATACGTGTGCATGTGTCTTTATAGCAGCATGATTTATAGTCCTTTGGGTATATACCCAGTAATGGGATGGCTGAGTCAAATGGTATTTCTAGTTCTAGATCCCTGAGGAATTGCCACACTGACTTCCACAATGGTTGAACTAGTTTACAGTCCCACCAACAGTGTAAAAGTGTTCCTATTTCTCCACATCCTCTCCAGCACCTGTTGTTTCCTGATTTTTTAATGATGGCCATTCTAACTGGTGTGAGATGGTATCTCACTGTGGTTTTGATTTGCATTTCTCTGATGGCCAGTGATGATGAGCATTTCTTCATGTGTTTTTTGGCTGCATAAATGTCTTCTTTTGAGAAGTGTCTGTTCATGTCCTCTGCCCACTTTTTGATGGGTTGTTTGTTTTTTTCTTGTAAATTTGTTTGAGTTCATTGTAGATTCTGGATATTAGCCCTTTGACAGATGAGTAGGTTGCAAAAATTTTCTCCCATTCTGTAGGTTGCCTGTTCACTCTGATGATAGTTTCTTTAGCTGTGCAGAAGCTCTTTAGTTTAATGAGATCCCATTTGTCGATTTTGGCTTTTGTTGCCATTGCTTTTGGTGTTTTAGACATGAAGTCCTTGCCCACGCCTATGTCCTGAATGGTATTGCCTAGGTTTTCTTGTAGGATTTTAATGGTTTTAGGTCTAACATATAAGTCTTTAATCCATCTTGAATTAATTTTTGTATAAGGTGTAAGGAAGGGATCCAGTTTCAGCTTTCTACATATGGCTAGCCAGTTTTCCCAGCACCATTTATTAAATAGGGAATCCTTTCCCCATTTCTTGTTTTTGTCAGGTTTGTCAAAGATCAGATAGTTGTAGCTATGCGGCATCATTTCTGAGGGCTCTGTTCTGTTCCATTGATCTATGTCTCTGTTGTGGTACCAGTACCATGCTGTTTTGGTTACTGTAGCCTTGTAGCATAGTTTAAAGTCAGGTAGCGTGATGCCTCCAGCTTTGTTCTTTTGGCTTAGGATTGACTTGGCGATGCGGGCTCTTTTTTGGTTCCATATGAACTTTAAAGTAGTTTTTTCCAATTCTGTGAAGAAAGTCATTGGTAGCTTGATGGGGATGGCATTGAATCTATAAATTACCTTGGGCAGTATGGCCATTTTCACGATATTGATTCTTCCAACCCATGAGCATGGAATGTTCTTCCATTTGTTTGTATCCTCTTTTATTTCATTGAGCAGTGGTTTGTAGTTCTCCTTGAAGAGGTCCTTCACATCCCTTGTAAGTTGGATTCCTAGGTATTTTATTCTCTTTGAAGCAATTGTGAATGGGAGTTCACTCATGATTTGGCTCTCTGTTTGTCTGTTATTGGTGTACAAGAATGCTTGTGATATTTGTACATTAATTTTGTATCCTGAGACTTCGCTGAAGTTGCTAATCAGCTTAAGGAGATTTTGGGCTGAGACAATGGGGTTTTCTAGATATACAATCATGTCATCTGCAAACAGGGACAATTTGACTTCCTCTTTTCCTAATTGAATACCTTTTATTTCCTTCTCCTGCCTGATTGCTCTGGCCAGAACTTCCAGCACTATGTTGAATAGGAGCGGTGAGAGAGGGCATCCCTGTCTTGTGCCAGTTTTCAGAGGGAATGCTTCCAGTTTTTGCCCATTCAGTATGATATTGGCTGTGGGCTTGTCGTAGATAGCTCTTATTATTTTGAGATATGTCCCATCAATACCTAATTTATTGAGAGTTTTTAGCATGAAGGGTTGTTGAATTTTGTCAAAGGCCTTTTCTGCATCTATTGAGATAATCATGTGGTTTTTGTCTTTGGTTCTGTTTATATGCTGGATTACATTTATTGATTTGCGTATGTTGAACCAGCCTTGCATCCCAGGGATGAAGCCCACTTGATCATGGTGGATAAGCTTTTTGATGTGCTGCTGGATTCGGTTTGCCAGTATTTTATTGAGGATTTTTGCATCAATGTTCATCAAGGATATTGGTCTGAAATTCTCTTTTTTGGTTATGTCTCTGCCAGGTTTTGGTATCAGGACGATGCTGGCTTCATAAAATGTGTTAGGAGGATTCCCTCTTTTTCTATCGATTGGAATAGTTTCAGAAGGAATGGTACCAGTTCCTCCTTGTACCTCTGGTAGAATTCAGCTGTGAATCCATCAGGTTCTGGACTCTTTTTGATTGGTAAGCTATTGATTATTGCCAAAATTTCAGAACCTGTTATTGCTCTATTCAGAGATTCAACTTCTTCCTGGTTTAGTCTTGGGAGGGTGTATTTGTCGAGGAATTTATCCATTTCTTCTAGATTTTCTAGTTTATTTGCATAGAGGTGTTTGTAGTATTCTCTGATGGTAGATTGTATTTCTGTGGGATCGGTGGTGATATCCCCTTTTTCGTTTTTTATTGCATCTATTTGATTCTTCTCTCTTTTCTTCTTTATTAGTCTTGCTAGCGGTCCATCAATTTTGTTGATCTTTTCAAAAAACCAGCTCCTGGATTCATTAATTTTTTGAAGGGTTTTTTGTGTCTCTATTTCCTTCAGTTCTGCTCTGATTTTAGTTATTTCTAGCCTTCTGCTAGCTTTTGAATGTGTTTGCTCTTGCTTTTCTAGTTCTTTTAATTGTGATGTTAGGGAGTCAATTTTGGATCTTTCCTGCTTTCTCTTGTGGGCATTTAGTGCTATAAATTTCCCTCTACACACTGCTTTGAATGTGTCCCAGAGATTCTGGTATGTTGTGTCTTTGTTCTCGTTGGTTTCAAAGAACATCTTTATTTCTGCCTTCATTTCATTATGTACCCAATAGTCATTCAGGAGCAGGTTGTTCAGTTTCCATGTAGTAGAGCGGTTTTGAGTGAGTTTCTTAATCCTGAGTTCTAGTTTCATTGCACTGTGGTCTGAGAGACAGTTTGTTATAATTTCTGTTCTTTTACATTTGCTGAGGAGAGCTTTACTTCCAACTATGTGGTCAATTTTGGAATAGGTGTGGTGTGGTGCTGAAAAAAATATATATTCTGTTGACTTGGGGTGGAGAGTTCTGTAGATGTGTATTAGGTCCATTTTATGTAGAGCTGAGTTCAATTCCTGGATATCCTTGTTAACTTTCTGTCTCGTTGATCTGTCTAATGCTGACAGTGGGGTGTTAAAATCTCCCATTATTATTGTGTGGGAGTTTAAGTCCCTTTGTAGGTCACTGAGGACTTGCTTTATGAATCTGGGTGCTCCTGTGTTGGGTGCATATATATTTAGGATAGTTAGCTCTTCTTGTTGAATTGATCCCTTTACCATTATGTAATGGCCTTCTTTGTCTCTTTTGATCTTTGTTGGTTTAAAGTCTATTTTATCAGAGACTAGGATTGCAACCCCTGCCTTTTTTTGTTTTCCAGTTGCTTGATAGATCTTCCTCCATCCCTTTATTTTGAGTCTATGTGTGTCTCTGCACGTGAGATGGGTTTCCTGAATACAGCACACTGATGGGTCCTGACTCCTTATCCAGTTTGCCAGTCTGTGTCTTTTAATTGGAGCATTTAGCCCATTTACATTTAACGTTAATATTGTTATGTGTGAATCTGATCCTGTCATTATGATGTTAGTTGGTTATTTTGCTCATTAGTTGCTATAGTTTCTTCCTAGTCTCGATGGTCTTTACAATTTGGCATGTTTTTGCAGTGGCTGGTACCGGTTGTTCCTTTCCATGTTTAGTGCTTCCTTCAGGAGCTCTTTTAGGGCAGGCCTGGTGGTGACAAAATCACTCAGCGTTTGCTTGTCTGTAAAGTGTTTTATTTCTCCTTCACTTATGAAGCTTAGTTTGGCGGGATAGGAGATTCTGGGTTGAAAATTCTTTTCTTTAAGAATGTTGAATATCGGCCCCCACTCTCTTCTGGCTTGTAGAGTTTCTGCCGAGAGATCAGCTGTTAGTCTGATGGGCTTCCCTTTGTGGGTAACCCGACCTTTCTCTCTGGCTGCCCTTAACATTTTTTCTTTCATTTCAACTTTGGTGAATCTGACAATAATGTGTCTTGGAGTTGCCCTTCTCGAGGAGTATCTTTGTGGCGTTCTCTGTATTTCCTGAATCTGAATGCTGGCCTGCCTTGCTAGATTGGGGAAGTTCTCCTGGATAATATCTTGCAGAGTGTTTTCCAACTTGGTTCCATTCTCCCCATCATTTTCAGGTACACCCATCAGACGTAGGTTTGGTCTTTTCACATAGTCCCAAATTTCTTGGAGGCTTTGTTCATTTCTTTTTATCCTTTTTTCTCTAAACTTCCCTTCTCTTTTCATTTCATTCATTTCATCTTCCATCAGCGATACCCTTTCTTCCAGTTGATCGCATCTGCTACTGAGGCTTCTGCAATCTTCGCGTAGTTCTCGAAACTTGGCTTTCAGCTCCATCGGCTCCTTGAAGCCCTTCTCTCCATTGGTTATTCTAGTTATCCATTCTTCTAATTTTTTTTCAAAGTTTTTAACTTCTTTCCTGTTGTTTTGAATTTCCTCTCGTAGCTCTGAGTAGTTTGATTGTCTGAAGCCTTCTTCTCTCAACTCATCAAAGTCATCCTCCATCCAGCTTTGTTCCGTTGCTGGTGAGGAACTGCGTTCCTTTGGAGGAGGAGAGGTGCTCTGCTTTTTAGAGTTTCCAGTTTTTCTGCTCTGTTTTTTCCCCATCTTTGTGGTTTTATCTACTTTTTGTCTTTGATGATGGTGATGTACAGATGGGTTTTTGGTGTGGATGTCCTTTCTGTTTGTTAGTTTTCCTTCTACCAGACAGGACCCTCAGCTGCAGGTCTGTTGGAGTTTACTAGAGGTGCACTCCAGACCCTGTTTGGCTGGGTGTCAGCAGCGGTGGCTGCAGAACAGCGGATTTTCGTGAGACCACAAATTCAGCTGTCTGATAGTTCCTCTGAAAGTTTTGTCTCAGAGAAGTACCGGGTTGAATGAGGTGTCAGTCTGTCCCTACTGGGGGGGTGCCTCCCAGTTAGGCTGCTCAAGGGTGAGGGACCCACTTTAGGAGGCAGTCTGACCGTTCTCAGATCTCCAGCTGCGTGCTGGGAGAACCACTACTCTCTTCAAAGCTGTCAGTCAGACAGGGACATTTAAGTCTGTGGAAGTTCTTGCAGAGTTTTTGTTTGTCTGTGCCCTGCCCCCAGAGGTGGAGCCTACAGAGGCAGACAGGCCTCCTTGAGCTGTGGTGGGCTCCACCCAGTTCGAGCTTCCTGGCTGCTTTGTTTACCTAAGCAAGCCTGGGCAATGGCGGGCGCCCCTCCCCCAGCCTCGCTGCCGCCTCGCAGCTTGATCTCAGACTGCTGTGCTAGCAATTAGTGAGACTCCGTGGGCATAGGACCCTCCGAGCCAGGTGCGGAACACAATCTCCTAGTGTGCCGTTTTCCAGGCCCGTTGGAAAGGCGCAGTATTAGGATGGGACTGACCCGATATTCCAGGTGCCGTCTGCTTCCCCTTTCTTTGACTAGGAAAGGGAACTCCCTGACCCCTTGTGCTTCCCGAGTGAGGCAATGCCTCGCCCTGCTTCGGCTCATGCACAGTGCGCTTCACCGACTGTCCTGCACCCACTGTTAGGCACTCCCTAGTGAGATGAAACCGGTACCTCAAGCAGAAATGCAGAAATCACCCGTCTTCTGTGTCGCTGGGGCTGGGAGCTGGAGACCGGAGCTGTTCCTATTCGGCCATCTTGGCTCCACCCCCCAGATATTATGTTTTTACCATAGGCCTCAAGGCACTCCAAATGTCCACATGCAGATGCTACAAAAAGAGTGTTTCAAAACTGCTCTATCAAAAATAAGGTTCAACTCTGTGATTTTAATGCACACATCACTAAGAAGTTTGTGAGAATGCTTCTGTTTAATTTTTATATGAATATATTTCCCTTTCAAACACAGGCTTCAAACCACTCAAAATGTCGCCTTGCATATGCTACAAAACGAGGGTTTCAAAACTGCTCTATCAAAAGTAAAGTTCAACCCTGTGAGAAGAATGCACACATCATAAAGGAGTTTGTCAGAATGCTTCTGTCTAGTTTTTATGAGAAGATATTTCCTTTTCAACTGTAGGCCTCAAACCGCACCAAACGTCCAATTGCAGATTCTATAACAGGTGTGTTTCAAAGCTGCTCTATCAAAATTAAAGTACAACTCTGTGCGATGAATGCACAGATCACAAAATATTTGTTAGAATACTTCTGTGTAGTTTTTAAGTGAAGATATTTCTTTTTCCACCATAGTCCTCAAAGCGCTCCAAAAGTCCACTTGCAGATTCTACAAAAAGAGGATTTCAAAGCTGCTGTATCAAAAGTAAGGTTAAACTCTGTGAGTTTAATGCACATATCACAAAGTAGTTTGTCAGAATACTTCTGTGTAATTTTTAAATGAAGGTGCTTCTTTTTCCACCATAAGCCTCAAAGTGCTCCAAATGTCCACTTGCAGATTCTACAAAAAGAATGTTTAAACACTGCTCAATCAAGAATAAGTTTCAAATCTGTGACATTAATGCACACATCACAAAGTAGTTTGTCAGAATGCTTCTGTGTAGTTTTTATATGAAGATATTTCCCTTTCCAAGATAGGCCTCAAAATGCTCCAAATGTCCCCTTGCAGATCATACAAAAAGTGAGTTTCAAAACTGCTCTATCAAAAGAAAAGCTCAACTGTGTGAGAAGAATGCACCTATCACAGAGGCGTTTGTCAGAATGCTTCTGTCTAGTCTTTTTGTGAAGATATTTCCTTTTCCACCCTATTCCTCAAAGCGCTCCAAATGTCCAAATGCAGATTCTACAAAAAGAGTATTTCAAAGCTGCTCTATCAAAAGTAAGGTTGAACTCTGTGATACGAATGCACACATCACAAAGAAGTTTGTCAGAATCCTTCTGTCTTGGTTTTATGTGAAGATATTTCCTTTTCAATCATATGCCTCAAAGTGCTCAAAGGTCCACTTGCAGATTCTACAAAAGAGTGTTTCAAAGCTGCTCTATCAAAAGTAAAGTTCATCTCTGTGAGATGAATGCACACATCACAAACAAGTTTGTCAGAATACTTCTGTGTAATTTTTATGTGAACATATTTCTTTTTCCACCATAGTCCTCAAAACACTCCTAAAATCCACTTGCAGATTCTACAAAAAGAGTGTTTCGAAGCTGCTTTATCAAAGGTAAGGTTAAACTCTGTGAGATGAATGCACACTTCACAAAGAAAATTGTCAGAATACTTCTGTGTAATTTTTATGTGAAGGTGTTTATTTTTCCACCATAAGCCTCAAAGTGCTGCAAATGTCCAAATGCACATACTACAAAAAAGAGTGTTTCAAAGCTGCTTTATCAAAGGTAAGGTTCAACTCTGTGAGATGAATGCAGACATTACAAAGAAGTTTGTCAGAATGCTTCTGTCCGGTTTTAAAGTGAAGATATTTCCTTTTCCACCATAGGCCTCAAAGTGCTCAAAATATCCACTTGCAGATTCTACAAAAAGAGTGTTTCAAACCTGCTCTATCAAAAGTACAGTTCAACTCAGTGAGATGAATGCACAAATCACAAAGAAGTTTGTCAGCATACTTCTGTGTACTTTTTATGTGAGGATAGTTCTTTTTCCACCATAGTCCTCAAAGTGCTAAAATGTCCACTTGCAGATCCTAAAAAAAGAGTGTTTTAAAGCTGCTCCCCCAAAAGTAAGGTTAAACTCGGTGAGATGAATGCAAACATCACAAAGAAGTTTGTCTGAATATTTATGTGTAATTTTTATGTGAAGTTATTCCTTTTCCACCATAGGCCTCAAAGCACTCCAAATGTCCACCTGCAGATTCTACAAAAAGAGTGATTCAAAACTGCTCAATCAAAAGAAAGGTTCAAATATGTGACATTAATGCACATATCACAAAGATGTTTGTCAGAATCCTTCTGTCTAGTTTTTATAGGAAGATATTTCCCTTTCCAAGATAGGCCTCAAAACTCTCCAACTGTCTCCTAGCAGATAATACAAAAAGAGAGTTTCAAAACTGCTCTATCAAAAGAAAAGTTCAAATCTGTTAAAAGATTGCAGGTATCACAAAGGCGTTTGTCAGAATTCTTCTGTGTGTGATTGGTGTACAAGAATGCTTGTGATTTTTGTACATTGATTTTGTATCCTGAGACTTTGCTGAAGTTGCTAATAAGCTTAAGGAGATTTTGGGCTGAGACAGTGGGGTTTTCCAGATATACAATCATGTCACCTGCAAACAGGGATAATTTGACTTCCTCTTTTCCTAACTGAATACCCTTTATTTCTTTCTCCTGCCTGATTGCCCTGGCCAGAAGTTCCAACACTATGTTGAATAGGAGTGGTGAGAGAGGGCATCCCTGTCTTGTGCCAGTTTTCAAAGGGAATGCTTCCAGTTTTTGCCCATTCAGTATGATATTGGCTGTGGGCTTGTCATAGATAGCTCTGATTATTTTGAGATACGTCCCATCAATACCTAATTTATTGAGAGTTTTTAGCATGAAGGGTTGTTGAATTTTGTCAAAGGCCTTTTCTGCATCTATTGAGATAATCATGTTTTTTTGTCTTTGGTTCTGTTTATATGCTGGATTACATTTATTGATTTGCATATGTTGAACCAGCCTTGCATCCCAGGGATGAAGCCCACTTGATCATGGTGGATAAGCTTTTTGATATGCTGCCGGATTCGCTTTGCCAGTATTTTATTGAGGATTTTTACATCAATGCTCATCAAGGATATTAGTCTGAAATTCTCTTTTTTGGTTATGTCCCTGTCAGGCTTTGGTATCAGGACAATTCCTGCCTCATAAAATGTGTTAGGGAGGATTCCCTCTTTTGCAATCGATTGGGATAGTTTCAGAAGGAATGGTACCAGTTCCTCCTTGTACATCTGGTAGAATTCGGCTGTGAATCCATCAGGTCCTGGACTCTTTTTTGTTGGTAAGCTATTGATTATTGTCACAATTTCAGAGCCTGTTATTGGTCTATTCAGAGATTCACGTTCTTTCTGGTTTAGACTTGGGAGTGTGTATTTGTTAAGGAATTTATCCATTTCTTCTAGATTTTCTAGTTTATTTGCATAGAGGTGTTTGTAGTATTCTCTGATGGTAGATTGTATTTCTGTGGGATCAATGGTGATATCCCCGCTTTCATTTTTTATGGCATCTATTTGGTTCTTCTCTTTTCCTCTTTATTAGTCTTGCTAGTGGTCTAACAATTTTGTTAATCTTTCCAAACAACTATCTTCTGGATTCATTAATTTTTTGAAGGGTTTTTTGTGTCTCTATTTCCTTCAGTTCTGTTCTGATTTTAGTTATTTCTAGCCTTCTGCTAGCCTTTGAATGTGTTTGCTCTTGCTTTTCTAGTTCTTTTAATTGTGATGTTAGGGTGTCAATTTTGGATCTTTCCTGCTTTCTCTTGTGGGCATTTAGTGCTATAAATTTCCCTCTACACACTGCTTTGAATGTGTCCCAGATATTCTGGTATGTTGTGTCTTTGCTCTCATTGGTTTCAAAGAACATCTTTATTTCTGCCTTCATTTCATTATGTACCCAATAGTCATTCAGGAGCAGGTTGTTCAGTTTCCATGTAGTTGAGCGGTTTTGAGCCAAATCATGACTGAACTCCCATTCACAATTGCTTCAAAGAGAATAAAATACCCAGGTATCCAACTTACAAGGGATGTGAAGGACCTCTTCAAGGAGAACTACAAACCACTGCTCAATGAAATAAAAGAGGATACAAACAAATGGAAGAGCATTCCATGCTCATGGGTTGGAAGAATCAATATCATGAAAATGGCCATACTGGCCAAGGTAATTTATAGATTCAATGCCATCCCCATCAAGCTACCAATGACTTTCTTCACAGAACTGGAAAAAACTACTTTAAATGGAACCAAAAAAGAGCCCGCATTGCCAAGTCAATCCTAAGCCAAAAGAACAAAGCTGGAGGCATCACGCTACCTGACTTCAAACTATACTACAAGGCTACAGTAACCAAAACAGCATGGTGCTGGTACCACAACAGAGATATAGATCAATGGAACCAGAACACAGCCCTCAGAAATAATGCTGCATATCTACAACTATCTGATCTTTGACAAACCTGACAAAAACAAGAAATGGGGAAAGGATTCCCTATTTAATAAATGGTGCTGGGAAAACTGGCTAGCCATATGTAGAAAGCTGAAACTGGATCTCTTCCTTACACCTTATACAAAAATTAATTCAAGATGGATTAAAGACTTAAATGTTAGACCTAAAATCATTAAAATCCTACAAAAAATCCTAGGCAATACCATTCAGGACATAGGCGTGGGCAAGGACTTCATGTCTAAAACACCAAAAGCAATGGCAACAAAAGCCAAAATTGACAAATGGGATCTACTTAAACTAAAGAGCTTCTGCACAGCAAAAGAAACTACCATCAGAGTGAAGAGACAACCTACAGAATGGGAGAAAATTTTCACAACCTACTCATCTGTCAAAGGGCTAATATCCAGAATCTGCAATGAACTCAAACAAATTTACAAGAAAAAAACAAACAACCCATCAAAAAGTGGGCAAAGGACATGAACAGACACTTATCAAAAGAAGACTTTATGCAGTCAAAAAACACATGAAGAAATGCTCATCATCACTGGCCATCAGAGAAATGCAAATCAAAACCACAATGAGATACCATCTCACACCAGTTAGAATGGCCATCATTAAAAAGTCAGGAAACAACAGGTGTTGGAGAGGATGTGGAGAAATAGGAACACTTTTACACTGTTGGTGGGACTATCAACTAGTTCAACCATTGTGGCAGTCAGTGTGGTGATTCCTCAGGGATATAGAACTAGAAATACCATTTGACCCAGCCATCTCATTAATGGGTATATACTCAAAGGACTATAAATCATGCTGCTATAAAGACACATGCACACGTATGTTTATTGTGGCACTATTCACAATAGCAGAGTTGGAAGCAACCCAAATGTCCAACAACGATAGACTGGATTAAGAAAATGTGGCACATATACACCATGGAATACTATGCAGCCATAAAAAATGATGAGTTCATGTCCTTTGTAGGGACATGGATGAAGCTGGAAACCATCATTCTCAGTAAACTACTGCAAGGACAAAAAACCAAACACTGTATGTTCTCACAGGTGGGAATTGAACAATGAGAACTCATGGACACAGGAAGGGGAACATCACACTCTGGAGACTGTTGTGGGTCGGGAGAAGGGGTGAGGGACAGCATTAGGAGATATACCTAATGCTAAATGACGAGTTAATGGGTGCAGGAAATCAACATGGCACATGGATACATATGTAACAAACCTGCACATTGTGCACATGTACCCTAAAACCTAAAGTATAATAATAAAAAATAATAATAAAATGAAAAAAGGAATAAACACAGTAAGAACAGTGAAAAAAAAAAAGAATTCCTCTGTGTAGTTTTTATGTGTAGATATTTCCTTTTCCACCATAGGCCTCAAAGTGCTCCAAACGTCCACTTGCAGATTCAACAAAAAGAATGTTTCAAAGCTGCTCTATGAAAAGTAAGGTTCAACTCTGTGAGATGAATGCACACATCTCAAAGTAGTTTGTCAGAATACTTCTGTGTAGTTTTTATGTGAATTTATTCCTTTTTCCTCCATAGGCCTCAAAACACTACAAATTTCCACTTGCAGATTCTACATAAGAGGGTCTCAAAACTGCTCAATCAAAAATAAGGTTCAACTCTGTGAGATGGATGCACACATCAAAAAGAAGTTTGTCAGAATACTTCTGTGTAGTTTTTATGAGAAGATATTTCTATTTCCACCATAGTCCTCAAAGCACTACAAATGTCCACTTGCAGATTCTACAAAAACAGTGTTTCAATGGTGCTCTATCAACAGTAAGGTTAAACACTGAGGTGAATGAACACGTCACCAAGAAGTTTGTCAGAATAATACTGTGCAGTTTTTATATGAAGACATTTCCCTTTCCAAGATAGGCCAGAAAATGCTGCAATTGTCCCCTTGCAGATAATACAAAAAGAGAGTTTGAAAACTGCTCTATCAACATTATGTTCAACTCTGTGAGGAGAATGCACGTATCAGAAAGGAGTTTGTCCGAATGCTTCTGTCTAGTTTTTATGTGAAGATATTTCCTTTTCAACCGTAGGCTTCAAAGCGCTCCAAATGTCCAATTTCAGATTCTACAAAAAGAGTGTTTCAAAGCTGCTCCATCAAAAGTAAAATACAACTCTGTGAGATGCATGCACACATCACAATATAGTTTGTCAGTATGCCTCTATCTAGTTTTTATGTGAAGATATTTACTTTTCCACCATAGGCCTCAAACTGCTCCAAATGTCCAAATGCAGATTCTCCAAAAAGAGTGTTTCAAAACTGCTCTGTCAAAAGTAAGGTTCAAATCTGTGAGATGAATGCACACATCACAAAGAAGTTTGTCAGAATACTTCCGTGTAGTTTTTATGTGAAGATATTACTTTTTCCACCATAGGCCTCAAAGCACTCCCAATGTCCATTTGCATATTCTACAAAAAGAGTGTTTCAAAACTACTCAATCAAAAGTAAGGTTCTACTCTCTGACATTAATGCAAACATCACAAAGAAGTTTGTCAGAATGCTTCTGTCTAGTTTTATATGAAGATATTTCTCTTTTCAAGACAGGCCTCAAAACGCTCCAAATGTCCCCTTGCAGATACTACGCAATGGGAGTTTCAAAACTGCCGTATCAAAAGTAAAGTTCAGCTCCATGAGAAGAATGCATGTATCACAAAGGCATTTGTCAGAATTCTTCTGTCTACTTTTTATGCGAAGATATTTCCTTTTCCACCATAGGACTCAAACTGCTCCAAATGTCCTCTTGCAGATTCTCAAAAAAGAGTGCTTCAAAGCTGCTCAATCAAAAGTAAAGTTCAACTCTGTGAGATGAATGCACACATCTCAAAGAAGATTGTCAGAATATTCCTGTGTAGTTTTTATGTGAAAATGTAGCTTTTTCCCCCATAGGCCTCAAAACGCTCCAAATATCCACTTGCAGATTCTACAAAAACAGTGTTTCAAAACTGCTCAATCAAAAGAAAGGTTCAACTCTGTGACATTAATGCACACATCACAAAGAAGTTTGTCAGAATGCTTCTGTCTAGTTTTTATGTGAAGATACTATCTTTTCCACTGGAGGCCTCAAGGCACTCCAAACGTCCAACTGCAGATTCTACAAAAGAACGTTTCAAAGCTTCCCTATCAAAGGTAAGGTTCAACTCTGTGAGATAAATGCACACATCACAAAGAAATTTGTCAGAATATTTCATTCTAGTTTTTATGTGAAGATATTTCCTTTTCCACCATAGGCCTCAAGGCGCTCCAAATATCCACTTGCAGATTCTACAAAGAGTGTTTCAAAACTGACGTATCAAAAGTAAGGTTCAACTTGGTGAGATGAATGCACACATCATAATGAAGTTTGTCAGAATGCTTCTGTCTAGCTTTCTTAGGAAGATATTTCCCTTTCCAAGATAGGCCTCAAACTGCTCCAAATGTCCCCTTGCAGATACTACAAAAAGTGAGTTTCAAAACTTCTCTATCAAAAGTAAAGCTCAACTCTGTGAGGAGAATGCACGTATCACAAAGGTGATTATCAGAATTCTTCTGTCTAGTTTTTATATGAAGATATTTCCTTTTTCACCGTAGGCCTCAAAGCACTGCAAATGTCCACTTGCAGATTCTACAAAAAGATTGTTTCAAAGCTGCTCTATCAAAAGTAAGGTTCAACTCTGTGAGATGAATACACACACTTCACAAAGAAGTTAGTCAGAATGTTTCTGTCTATTTTTTATGTGAAGATATTTCCCTTTCAACCATAGGCCTCAAAGTACTCAAAATGTCCAATTGCAGATTCTACAAAAAGAGAGTTTCAAAGCCGCTCTATCAAAAGTAAGTTTCAGCTCTGTGAGATGCATGCACACCTCACAAAGTAGTTTGTCAGAATGCTTCTGTCTAGTTTTTATGTGAAGATATTTCCTTTTCCACCATAGGCCTCAAAACGCTCCAAATGTCATCTTGCAGATTCTCAAAAAAGAGTGCTTCAAAGCTGCTCTATCAAAAGTAAAGTTCAACACCGTGAGAATAATGTACATATCACAAAGGCATTTGTTAGAATGCTTGTGTCTAGTTTTTATGTGAAGATATTTCCTTTTCCACTGTAGGCCTCAAATCGCTCCAAATGTCCAATTGCAGATTCTACAAAAACAGTGTTTAAAAGCGGCTCTATCAAAAGAAAGGTTCAACTTGGTGAGAAGAATGCATACATGACAAATAAGTTTGTCAGAATGCTTTTGTCTAGTTTTTATGTGAAGATATTTCCTTTTCCACCATAGGTGTCAAACCGCTCCAAATGCCCACTTGCAGATACTGAAAGAAGAATGTTTCAATGCTGCTCTATCCAAAATAAGGTTAAACTCTGTTAGATGAATGCACACATCACAAAGAAGTTTTTCAGAATATTTCTGTGTAGTTTTTATGTGAAGATATTTCTTTTTTGAAATTTAGGCCTCAAAGCACTCCAAATCTCCACTTGCATATTCTACAAAAAGAGTGTTTCAAAATTGCACAGTGAAAATAAGGTTGAACTCTGTGACGTTAATGCACACATCACAAAGAAATTTGATTGCTTCTGTCTAGTTTTTAGATAAAGATATTTTCCATTACAAGATAGGCCTCAAAACACTCCCAATGTCCCCTTTCAGATCCTACAAAAAGAGTGTTTCAAAGCTGTTCTATCAAAGTAAAGTTCAACTCTGTGAGATGAATGCACACATCACAAAGAAGTTTGTCAGAATACTTCTGTGTAGTTTTTATGTGAAGATATTTCTTTCTGCACCATAGTCCTCAAAGCACTCCAAATGTCCACTTGCATATTCTACAAAAAGAGTATTTAAAAACTGCTCAATCAAATGCAAGGTTCAACTCTGTGACGTTAGTGCACACATCACAATAAAGTTTGTTAGAATGCTTCTGTCTAGTTTTTATATGAAGTTATTTCCCTTTCCAACATAGGCCTCAAAAAGCTGCAAATGTCGCCTTGTAGATAACACAAAAAGAGTTTCAAAACTGCTCTATCAAAAGGAAAGTTGACCTCTGTGAGAACACTGCACGTATCACAAAGGCATTTCTCAGAACGCTTCTGTCTATTTTTTATATGAAGCTATTTCCATTTTTTAAGTTAGGCCTCAAACGGCTCCAAATGTTCCCTTGCATATACTACAAGAAGAGAGTTTCACAAATGCTCTATTAAATGTAAAGTTTAAATCTGTCAGATGAATGCACATATCACAGTGCAGTTTGTCAGAATGCTTCTGTCTCATTTTTATTTGAAGATATTACCTTTTCCACCGTAGGCCTCAAAACACTCCAAATCTCCACTTGCTGAATCTACAAATAGAGTGTTTCCAAATTGTGCTATCAAAGGTAAGGTTCAAATCTGTGAGATGAATGCACACATCACAAAATATTTGTCAGAATGCTTCTGTCTAGTTTTTATGTGAAGATACTACCTTTTCCACTGGAGGCCTCAAGGCACTCCAAATGTCCAACTGCAGATTCTACAAAAAGAATGTTTCAAAGCTTCCCTATCAAAGGTAAGGTTCAACTCTGTGAGATGAATGCACACATCACAAAGAAATTTGTCAGAATGTTTCTTTCTAGTTTTTATGTGAAGATGTTTCCTTTTCCACCATAGGCCTCCAGGCGATCCAAATGTCCACTTGCAGATTCTACGAAAAGAGTGTTTCAAAACTGCTCTATCAAAAGTAAGGTTCAACTCGGTGAGATGAATGCACACATCATAAAAAGTTTGTCAGAATGCTTCTGTCTAGCTTTCTTAGGAAGATATTTCCCTTTCCAAGATAGGCCTCAAACTGCTCTAAATGTCCCCTTGCAGATACTACAAAACGTGAGTTTCAAAACTGCTCTATCAAAAGTAAAGTTCAATTCTGTGAGAAGAATGCACGTGTCACAAAGGCGTTTGTTACAATGCTTCTGTCTAGTTTTTATGTGAAGATATTTCCTTTTCCACCGTAGGCCTCAAAGTGCTCCAATTGTCCAGCTGCAGATTCTACAAAAAGAGTGTTTCTAAACTACTCTAGCAAAAGTAAGGTTCAACTGTGTGGGATGAATGCACACGTTATAAAAGGTTTGTCAGAATGCTTCTGTCTAGTTTTCATGTGAAGATATTCCCTTTTCCACGATAGGCCTCAAACTGCTCCAAATGCCCACTTGCAGACACTACAAAAAGAGTTTTTCAAAGATGCTCTATAAAAGTAAATTTCAACACTTGGAGATGAATGCACACATCACAAAGAAGTTTGACGGAATACTTCTGTCTAGCTTCTTTGTGACGATATTTATTTTTCCACCATAGTCCTCAAAGAACTCTAAATTTCCACTACCAGATTCTACAAAAATAGTTTTTCAAAACTGCTCAATCGTAAGTAAGGTTCAACTCTGTGACATTAATGCACAAATCACAAAGAAGTTTGTCACAATGCTTCTATCTAGTTTCTATATGAAGATATTTCCCTTTCCAAGACAGGCCTCAAAGAGATCAAAATGTTCCCCTGCAGATACTACAAAAAGAGAGTTTCAAAACTTCTCTATCAAAAGTAAAGTTCAACTCTGTGAGAAGAATGTATGTATCAAAAATGCATTTGTTAGAATGCTTATGTCTAGTTTTTATGTGAAGATATTATTTTTTAATCATAGGCCTCAAAGCGCTCCAAGTGTCCATGTGCAGATGTTACAAAAACAGTGTTTCAAAACTTCTCAATCAAAAATAAGGTTCAACTCTGTGACTTTAATGCACACATCACTAAGAAGTTTGTGAGAATGCTTCTATTTAGTTTTTATATGAATATATTTCCCTTTTCAAGACAGGCTCCAAACCGCTCTAAATGTCGCCTTACAGATGCTACAAAAACAGAGTTCAAAAATGCTCTGTCAAAAGGAAAGTTCAACTCTGTGAGAAGAATGCACTTATCACAAAGGTGATCATCAGAATTCTTCTGTCTAGTTTTTATGTGAAGATATTTCCTTTTCCACTGTAGGCCTCAAAGTGCTCCAAATGTCCACTTGCAGATTCTACAAAAAGATTGTTTCAAAGCTGCTCTATCAAAAGTAAGGTTCAACTCTGTGAGATGAATACACACATCACAAAGAAGTTAGACAGAAGGTTTCTGTCTAGTTTTTATGTAAAGATATTTCCTTTTCCACCGTAGGCCTCAAAGCGCTCAAAATGTCCACTTGCAGATTCTACAAAAAGAGTGTTTCAAAGCTGCTCTATCAAAAATAAGGTTGAACTCTGTGAGATGCATGCACACATCACAAAGGAGTTTGTCAGAATGCTTCTGCCTAGTTTTTATGAGCAGATATTTCCTTTTCAACCCTAGGCCTCAAACCGCTCCAAACGTCCACTTGCAGATTCTAAAACAAGCGTGTTTCAAAGCTGCTCTATCAAAATTAAAGTTCAACTCTGTGAGATGAATGTGCAAATCACAAAATGTTTGTCAGAATGCTTCTGTGTAGTTTTTATGTGAAGATATTTCTTTTTCCTCCACAGTCCTCAAAGCACTCCAAAAGTCCACTTGCAGATTCTACAAAAAGAGTGTTTCAAAGCTACTCTATCAAAAGTAGGGTTAAACTCTGTGTGATGAATGCACATATGACAAAGTAATTTGTCAGAAAACTTCTGTGTAATTTTTAAGTGAAGGTGTTTCTTTTTCCACCATGAGCCTCAATGTGCTCCAACTGTCCACTTGCATATTCTACAAAAAGAATGTTTCCATATGGCTCAATCAAAAGTAAGTTTCAAATCTGTGACATTAATGCACACATCATGAAGAAGTTTGTCAGAATGCTTCTGTCTAGTTTTTATATGAAGATATTTCCCTTTCCTAGATAGGCTTCAAAACGCTCCAAATGTCCCCTTGCAGATAATACAAAAAGTGAGTTTCAAAACAGCTCTATCAAAAGTAAAGCTCAACTCTGTGAGAAGAATGCACATATCACAAAGGCGTTTGTCAGAATGCTTCTGTCTAGTCTTTTGGTGAAGATATTTATTTTTCCACCATAGTCCTCAAAGCGCTCCTAAAGTCCAGTTGCAGATTCTACAAAAAGAGTGTTTCAAAATGCTCTATCAAAAGTAAGGTAAAATTCTATGAGATGAATGCACACTTCACAAAGAAGTTTGTCAGAATACTTCTGTGTAATTTTTATGTGAAGGTGTTTCTTTTTCCACCATAAGCCTCAAAGAGCTCCAAATGTCCAAATGCAGATTCTACAAAAAAGAGTGTTTCAAAGCTGCTCTATCAAAGGTAAGGTTCAACTCTGTGAGACGAATGCAGACATTACAAAGAAGTTTGTCAGAATGCTTCTGTCTAGTTTTAAAGTGAAGATATTTACTTTTCCACCATAGGCCTCAAACTGTTCCAAATGTCCAAGGGCAGATTCTCCAAAAAGAGAGTTTCAAAACTGCTCTATCAAAAGTAAGGTTCAACTCTGTGAGATGAATGCACACATCACAAAGTAGTTTGTCAGAATACTTCTGTGTAGTTTCTATGTGAAGATATTACTTTTTCCACCATAGGCCTCAAAGCACTCCCAATGTCCACTTGCATATTCTACAAAAAGAGTGTTTCAAAATTGCTCAATCAAAAGCATGGTTCAACTCTGTGACATTAATGCAAACATCACAAAGAAGTTTGTCAGAATGCTTCTGTCTAGTTTTATATGAAAATATTTCCCTTTTCAAGACAGGCCTCACAACGTTCCAAATGTCCCCTTGCAGATACTAAAAAATGGGAGTTTCAAAACTGCTATATGAAAAGAAAAGTTGAACTCTGTGAGAAGAATGCACGTATCAAAAAGGCATTTGTCAGAATTAATCCATCTAGTTTTTATGTGAAGATATTTCCTTTTCCAGCACAGACCTCAAAGTGCTCAAAATGTCCAATTGCAGATTCTACAAAAAGAGTGTTTCAAAGCCACTCTATCAAAAGTAAGTTTCAACTCTGTGAGATGGATGCACACATCTCAAAGAAGTTTGTCAGAATACTTCTGTGTAGTTTTTATGTGAACGTATAACTTTTTCCACCATAGGCCTCAAAACGGTCCAAATATACACTTGCAGATTCTACAAAAAGAGTGTTTCAAAACTTCTCAATCAAAAGTAAGGTTCAACTTTGTGACATTAATGCACACATCACAAAGAAGTTTGTCAGAATGCTTCTGTCTAGTTTTTATGTGAAGATATTTCCTTTTCCTCCATAGGCCTCAAATCACTCCAAATGTCCACTTGTAGTTTCTACAAAAAGAGTATTTCAAAGCTACTCTATCAAAAGTAAGGTTCACCCCTGTGAGATGAATGCACACATCACAAAATGTTTGTCAGAATACATCTGTGTACTTTTTATGAGAAGGTATTTCTTTTTCCACCATAGGCCTCAAAGCACTCCAAATGTCCAATTGCATATTCTAAAAAAAGTGTGTTTCAAAACTGCTCAATCAAAAGTAAGGTTCAACTCTGTGATAGTAATGCAAACATCACAAAGAAGTTTGTCAGAATGTTTCTGTCTAATTTTTGCGTGAAAATATTTCCCTTTTCAAGACAGCCCTCAAAACGCTCCAAATGTTCCCATGCAGATACTACAAAAAGAGAGTTTCAAAACTGCTGTATCAAAAGTAAAGTTCACCTCTCTGAATAATGCACGTATCAAAAAGGCGTTTGTTAGAATGCTTCTTTCTAGTTTTTATGTGAAGATATTTCCTTTTCCACTGTAGGCCTTAAAGCTCTCCAAATGTCCAATTGCAGATTCTACAAAAACAGTATTTAAAAGAGGCTCTATCAAAAGAATTGTTCAACTCTGTGAGATGAATGCACACATCACAAATAAGTTTGTCAGAATGCTTCTGTCTATTTTTTATGTGAAGATATTTCCTTTTCCACCATAGGCGTCAAACCGCTCCAAATGTCCACTTGGAGATACTGCAAAAAGTGTGTTTCAAAGCTGCTCTATCAAAAATAAGGTTGAACTCTGTTAGATAAATGCACACATCACAAAGAAGTTTGTCAGAATATTTCTGTGTACTTTTTATGTGAAGACATTTCTTTTTCCAATTTAGGTCTCAAAGCCCTCCAAATCTCCACTTGTATATTCTACAAAAAGAGTGTTTCAAAACTGCTCAATAAAAAGGAAGGTTCAACTCTGTGACATTAATGCACACATCACAAAGAAATTTGTTTGAATGCCTGTGTAGTTTCTATGTGAAGATATTTCCTTTTTCACCATAGGCTTCAAAGCACTCCAAATGTCCACTTGAAGACAATACAAAAAGAGTGTTTCAAAACTGTTCAATCAAAAGAAAGGTTGAACTCTGAGTGAGGAATGCAAACATAACAAGGAAGTTTGTCAAAATGCTTCTGTGTAGTTTTTATGTGGAGATATTTCCTTTTCGATGATAGGCCTCAAAGCACTCCAAATATCCACTTGCATATTCTCCAAAAAGAGTGTTTCAAGAGTGCTCAATCAAAAGTAAGGTTCAACTCTGTGCCATTAATGCACACATCACAAAGTAGCTTGTCAGAATGCTTCTGTCTAGTTTTTATATGAAGATATTTCCCTTTTCAAGACAGGCCTCAAAGAGATCCAAATGTCGCCTTGCAGATACTACCAAAAGAGAGTTTCAAAACTGCTCTATCAAAAGTAAAGTTCAACTCTGTGAGAAGAATACACATATCACAAAGGGGTTTGTTAGAATGCTTCTCTCTAGTTTTTATGTGAAGATATTTTCTTTTCCAACATAGGCCTCAAACAGCTCAAAATGTCCACTTGAAGACACTACAAAAAGAGTCTTTCAAAAGTGCTCTATCAAAAATAAAGTTCAACTCTGTGAGATGAATGCACGTATCACAAACGAGTTTGTCAGAGTGCTTCTGTCTCATTGTTATATGAAGATATTTCTTTTTCCACCATATGACTCAATTCACTCCTAACCTGCAATTTCAGAATCTACAAAAAGAGTGTTTCAAAACTCCTCAATCAAATGTAAAGTTCAACGCTGTGAGAATATGGCATGTGTCACAAAGGCGTTTCTCAGAATGCTTCTGTCTAGTTTTTATATGAAGATATTTCCCTTTCCAAGTTAGGCCTCAAACCGCTCCATTGTTCCCTTGCATATACTACAAAAAGAGAGTTTCAAAAGTGCTCTATCAAAAGTAAAGTTCAAATCTGTGAGATGAATGCACGTATCAGAAAGATGTTTGTCAGAATGCCTCTGTCTCACTTTTATTTGAAGATATTTCCTTTTCCACCCTAGACCTCAAAGCACTCCAAATCTCCTCTTGCAGAATCTACAACTAGAGTGTTTCAAAACTGCTCTATCAAAAATAAGGTTCAATTCTGTGAGATGAATGCAGACATCACAAAGAAGTTTGTCAGAATGCTTCTGTCTAGTTTTTATGTGAAGATATTTCCTTTTCCACCATAGGCCTCAAATCGCTCCAAATGTCCAATTGCAGATTCTACAAAAAGAGTGTTCCCAAGCTGCTCTATGAAAAGTAAGGTTCAACTCTGTGAGATGAATGTACACATAACAAAGAAACTTATCAGAATGTTTCTGTCTAGTTTTTATGTGAAGATATTTCCTTTTCCACCATAGGCCTCAAAGCGCTCCAAATGTCCACTTGCAGATTCTACAGAAAGAGGGTTTAAAAACTGCTCAATCAAAAGTAAGGTTCAACTCTGTGACGTTAATGCACACATCACAAAGAAGTTTGTTAGAATGCTTCTGTCTAGTTTTTATATGAAGATATTTTGCTTTCCAAACTATGCCTCAAAATGCTCCAAATGTACCCTTGCACATAATACAAAAAGAGAGTTTCAAAACTGCTCTATCGATGGGTGGAGCCAAGATGGCCGAATAGGAACAGCTCTGGTCTCCAGCTCCCAGCCCGAGCGACACAGAAGACTGGTGATTTCTGCATTTCTGCTTGAGGTACTGGTTTCATCTCACTAGGGTGTGCCAAACAGTGGGTGCAGGACAGTCGGTGAAGCGCACTGCGTGAGAGCCGAAGCAGGGTGAGGCACTGCCTCACTCGGGAAGTGCAAGGGGTCAGGGAGTTCCCTTTCCTAGTCAAAGAAAGGGGTAACAGATGGCACCTGGATAATCGGGTCAGTCCCACCCTCATACTGCGCTTTCCCAATGGGCCTGGAAAACGGCACACTAGGAGATTGTGTGCCGCATCTGGCTCGGACGGTCCTATGCCCACGGAGTCTCGCTGATTGCTAGCACAGCAGTCTGAGATCAAGCTGCAAGGCGGCAGTGAGGCTGGGGGAGGGGCGCCCGCCATTGCCCAGGCTTGTTTAGGTAAACAAAGCAGCCAGGAAGCTCGAACAGGGTGGAGACCACCACAGCTCAAGGAGGCCTGTCTGCCTCTGTAGGCTCCACCTCTCGGGGCAGGGCACAAACAAAAAGTCAGCAGGAAATTCCAGAGACTTAAATGACCCTGTCTGACTGACAGCTTTGAAGAGAGTAGTGGTTCTCCCAGCACGCAGCTGGAGATCTGAGAATGGACAGACTGCCTCCTAAAGTGGGTCCCTCACCCCTGAGCAGCCTGACTGGGAGGCACCCCCCCAGTAGGGACAGACTGACACCTCATTCGGCCAGGTACTCCTCTGAGACAAAACTTCCAGAGGAACTATCAGAGAGCTGAATTTGTGGTCTCACGAAAATCCGCTGTTCTGCAGCCACCGCTGCTGACACCCAGCCAAACAGGGTCTGGAGTGGACCTCCAGTAAACTCCAACAGAACTGCAGCAGAGGGTCCTGTCTGGTAGAAGGAAAACTAACAAACAGAAAGGACATCCACACCAAAATCCCATCTGTACATCACCATCATCAAAGACCAAAAGTAGATAAAACCACAAAGATGGGGAAAAAACAGAGCAGAAAAACTGGAAGCTCTAAAAAGCAGAGCACCTCTCCTCCTCCAAAGGAACGCAGTTCCTCACCAGCAACGGAACAAACCTGGATGGAGGATGACTTTGACGAGTTGAGAGAAGAAGGCATCAGATGATCAAACTACTCTGAGCTATGGGAGGAAATTCAAAACAACAGCAAAGAAGTTAAAAACTTTGAAAAAAAATTAGAAGAATGGATAACTAGAATAACCAATGGAGAGAAGGGCTTAAAGGAGATGATGGAGCTGAAAGCCAAGTTCCGAGAACTACATGAAAATTGCAGAAGCCTCAGTAGCAGATGCGATCAACTGGAAGAAAGGGTATCGCTGATGGAAGATGAAATGAATGAAATGAAGCGAGAAGGGAAGTCTAGAGAAAAAAGAATAAAAAGAAATGAACAAAGCCTCCAAGAAATTTGGGACTATGTGAAAAGACCAAATCTATGTCTGATTGGTGTACCTGAAAATGACGGGGAGAATGGAACCAAGTTGGAAAACACTCTGCAAGATATTATCCAGGAGAACTTCCCCAATCTAGCAAGGCAGGTCAACATTCAGATTCAGGAAATACAGAGAACGCCACAAAGATACTCCTCGAGAAGAGCAACTCCAAGACACATAATTGTCAGATTCACCAAAGTTGAAATGAAAGAAAAAATGTTAAGGGCAGCCAGAGAGAAAGGTCGGGTTACCCACAAAGGGAAGCCCATCAGACTAACAGCTGATCTCTCGGCAGAAACTACAAGCCAGAAGAGAGTGGGGGCCGATATTCAACATTCTTAAAGAAAAGAATTTTCAACCCAGAATTTCCTATCCAGCCAAACGAAGCTTCATAAGTGAAGGAGAAATAAAATACTTTACAGACAAGCAAACGCTGAGTGATTTTGTCACCACCAGGCCTGCCCTAAAAGAGCTCCTGAAGGAAGCACTAAACATGGAAAGGAACAACCGGTACCAGCCACTGCAAAAACATGCCAAATTGTAAAGACCATCGAGGCTAGGAGGAAACTGCATCAACTAATGAGCAAAATAACCAACTAACATCATAATGACAGGATCAGATTCACACATAACAATATTAACATTAAATGTAAATGGGCTAAATGCTCCAATTAAAAGACACAGACTGGCAAACTGGATAAGGAGTCAGGACCCATCAGTGTGCTGTATTCAGGAAACCCACCTCACGTGCAGAGCACACATAGGCTCAAAATAAAGGGATGGAGGAAGATCTATCAAGCAAATGGAAAACAAAAAAAGGCAGGGGTCGCAATCCTAGTCTCTGATAAAATAGACTTTAAACCAACAAAGATCAAAAGAGACAAAGAAGGCCATTACATAATGGTAAAGTGATCAATTCAACAAGAAGAGCTAACTATCCTAAATATATATGCACCCAACACAGGAGCACCCAGATTCATAAAGCAAGTCCTGAGTGAACTACCAAGGGACTTAAATTCCCACACAATAATAATGGGAGATTTTAACACCCCACTGTCAACATTAGACAGATCATCGAGACAGAAAGTTAACAAGGATATCTAGGAATTGAACTCAGCTCTAAACAAAGTGGACCTAATAGACATATACAGAACTCTCCACCCCAAATCAACAGAATATACATTTTTTTCGGCACCACACCACACCTATTCCAAAATTGACCACATAGTTGGAAGTAAAGCTCTCCTCAGCAAATGTAAAAGAACAGAAATTATAACAAACTGTCTCTCAGACCACAGTGCAATCAAACTAGAACTCAGGATTAAAAAACTCACTCAAAACCGCTCAACTACATGGAAACTGAACAACCTGCTCCTGAATGACTATTGGGTACATAATGAAATGAAGGCAGAAATAAAGATGTTCTTTGAAACCAATGAGAACAAACACACAACATACCAGAATCTCTGGGACACATTCAAAGCAGTGTGTAGAGGGAAATTTATAGCACTAAATGCCCACAAGAGAAAGCAGGAAAGATCCAAAATTGACACCCTAACATCACAATTAAAAGAACTAGAAAAGCAAGAGCAAACACATTCAAAAGCTAGCAGAAGGCTAGAAATAACTAAAATCAGAGCAGAACTGAAGGAAATAGGACACAAAAAACCCTTCAAAAAATTAATGAATACAGGAGCTGGTTTTTTGAGATCAACAAAATTGATAGACCGCTAGCAAGACTAATAAAGAAGAAAAGAGAGAAGAATCAAATAGATGCAATAAAAAATGAAAAAGGGGATATCACCACCGAACCCACAGAAATACAATCTACCATCAGAGAATACTACAAACACCTCTATGCAAATAAACTAGAAAATCTAGAAGAGATGGATAAATTCCTCCACAAATACACCCTCCCAAGACTAAATCAGGAAGACGTCGAATCTCTGAATAGACCAATAACAGGTTCTGAAATTGTGGCAATAATCAATAGCTTACCAACCAAAAAGAGTCCAGGACCTGATGGATTCACAGCTGAATTCTACCAGAGGTACAAGGAGGAACTGGTACCATTCCTTCTGAAACTATTCCAATCGATAGAAAAAGAGGGAATCCTCCCTAACACATTTTATGAAGCCAGCATCATCCTGATACCAAAGCCAGGCAGAGACACAACAAAAAAAGTGAATTTTAGACCAATATCCTTGATGAACATTGATGCAAAAATCCTCAATAAAATACTGGCAAACCAAATCCAGCAGCACATCAAAAAGCTTATCCACCATGATGAAGTGGGCTTCATCCCTGGGATGCAAGGCTAGTTCAACATACGCAAATCAATAAATGTAATCCAGCATATAAACAGAACCAAAGACAAAAACCACATGATTATCTCAATAGATGCAGAAAAGGCCTTTGATCAAATTCAACAACACTTCATGCTAAAAACTCTCAATAAATTAGGTATTAATGGGACGTATCTCAAAATAATAAGAGCTATATATGACAAACCCACAGCCAATATCATACTGAATGGGCAAAAACTGGAAGCATTCCCTCTGAAAACTGGCACAAGACAGGGATGACCTCTCTCACTGCTCCTATTCAACATAGTGCTGGAAGTTCTGGCCAGAGCAATCAGGCAGGAGAAGGAAATAAAGGGTATTCAATTAGGAAAAGAGGAAGTCAAACTGTCCCTGTTTGCAGATGACATGATTGTATATCTAGAAAATCCCATTGTCTCAGCCCAAAATCTCCTTAAGCTGATTAGCAACTTCAGCAAAGTCTCAGGATACAAAATCAATGTACAAAAATCACAAGCATTCTTGTACACCAATCACAGACGAACAGAGAGCCAAATCATGAGTGAACTCCCATTCACAATTGCTTCAAAGAGAATAAAATACCTAGGAATCCAACTTACAAGGGATGTGAAGGACCTCTTCAAGGAGAACTACAAACCACTGCTCAATGAAATAAAAGAGGATACAAACAAATGGAAGAACATTCCATGCTCATGGGTTGGAAGAATCAATATTGTGAAAATGGCCATACTGCCCAAGGTAATTTATAGATTCAATGCCATCCCCATCAAGCTACCAATGACTTTCTTCACAGAATTGGAAAAAACTACTTTAAATGGAACCAAAAAAGAGCCCGCATCGCCAAGTCAATCCTAAGCCAAAAGAACAAAGCTGGAGGCATCACGCTACCTGACTTCAAACTATACTACAAGGCTACAGTAACCAAAACAGCATGGTACTGGTACCACAACAGAGATATAGATCAATGGAACAGAACAGAGCCCTCAGAAATGATGCCACATATCTACAACTATCTGATCTTTGACAAACCTGACAAAAACAAGAAATGGGGAAAGGATTCCCTATTTAATAAATGGTGCTGGGAAAACTGGCTAGCCATATGTAGAAAGCTGAAACTGGATCCCTTCCTTACAGCTTATACAAAAATTAATTCAAGATGGATTAAAGACTTAAATGTTAGACCTAAAACCATTAAAATCCTACAAGAAAACCTAGGCAATACCATTCAGGACATAGGCGTGGGCAAGGACTTCATGTCTGAAACACCAAAAGCAATGGCAAGAAAAGCCAAAATTGACAAATGGGATCTCATTAAACTAAAGAGCTTCTGCACAGCAAAAGAAACTACCATCAGAGTGAACAGGCAACCTACAGAATGGGAGAAAATTTTTGCAACCTACTCATCTGACAAAGGGCTAATATCCAGAATCCACAATGAACTCAAACAAATTTACAAGAAAAAAACAAACAACCCCATCAAAAGGTGGGCAAAGGACATGAACAGACACTTCTCAAAAGAAGACATTTATGCAGCCAAAAAACACATGAAGAAATGCTCATCATCACTGGCCATCAGAGAAATGCAAATCAAAACCACAATGAGATACCATCTCACACCAGTTAGAACGGCCATCATTAAAAAAACAGGAAACAACAGGTGCTGGAGAGGATGTGGAGAAATAGGAACACTTTTACACTGTTGGTGGGACTGTAAACTAGTTCAACCATTGTGGCAGTCAGTGTGGCGATTCCTCAGGGATCTAGAACTAGAAATACCATTTGACCCAGCCATCCCATTACTGGGTATATACCCAAAGGACTATAAATCATGCTGCTACAAAGACACATGCACATGTATGTTTATTTGGCACTATTCACAATAGCAAAGAGTTGGAACCAACCCAAATGTCCAACAACGATAGACTGGATTAAGAAAATGTGGCACATATACACCATGGAATACTATGCAGCCATAAAAAATGATGAGTTCGTGTCCTTTGTAGGGACATGGATGAAACTGGAAAACATAATTCTCAGTAAACTATCGCAAGGACAAAAAACCAAACACCGCATGTTCTCACTCATAGGTGGGAATTGAACAATGAGAACTCATGGACACAGGAAGGGGAACATCACATTCCAGGGACTGTTGTTGGGTGGGGGGAGGGGGGAGGGACAGCATTAGGAGATATACCTAATGCTAAATGACGAGTTAATGGGTGCAGGAAATCAACATGGCACATGGATACCTATGTAACAAACCTGCACATTGTGCACATGTACCCTAAAACCTAAAGTATAATAAAAAAAAAGAAAAGAAATGCAAAAAAAAACAAAAAAAAACAAAAAAGAGTGTTTCAAAACTCCTCAATCAAGTGTAAAGTTCAACGCTGTGAGAACATTGTACGTATCACAAAGTCGTTTGTCAGAATGCTTCTGTCTAGTTTTTATATGAAGATATTTCCCTTTCCAAGTTAGGACTCAAACCGCTCCATTGTCCCCTTGCATGTACTACAAAAAGAGAGTTTCAAAAGTGCTCTATCAAAAGCAAAGTTCAAATCTGTGAGATGAATGCACGTATCACAAACAAGTTTGTCCGAATGCTTCTGTCCTGTTTTTATTTGAAGAAATTTCCTTTTCCACTGTAGGCCTCAAAGTGCTCCAAATCTCCTCTTGCAGAATCTACAACTAGAGTGTTTCAAAACTGCTCTGTCAAAAATAAGGTTCAACTCTGTGAGATGAATGCAAACATCACAAAGAAGTTTGTCAGAATGCTTCTGTCTAGTTTTTATGTGAAGAAATTTCCTTTTTCACCATAGGCCTCAAAGCGCTCCAAATGTCCACTTGGAGATTCCACAAAAAGAGTGTTTCAAAACTGCTCAATCAAAAGAAATGTTCAACTATGTGAGGTGAATGCAAACATCAGAAATAAGTTTTGCAGAATGCTTCTGTGTAATTTTAATGTGAAGATATTTCCTTTTTCACCATAGGCCTCAAAGCGTTCCAAATGTCCACTTGCAGAGTCTAAAAAAAGTGTGTTTCAAAACTGGTCAATCAAAAGAAAGCTTCAACTCTGTGAGATGAATGCACAGAACAGAAAGAAGTTTCACAGAATGCTTCTGTGTAGTTTTTATATGAAGATATTTCCTTTTTCACCATAGGCCTCAAAGCACTCAAATTGTCCATTGGCAGATTCCACAAAAAGAGTGTTTCAAACTGCTCAATCCAAAGAAAGTTTCAAGTCTGTGAGATGAATGCACAGATCAGAGAGCAGTTTTGCAGAATGCTTCTGTGTAGTTTTTATGTGAAGATATTTCCATTTTCACCATTGGCCTCAAAGCGCTCCAAATGTCCACATACAAATTCTACAAAAAGAGTGTTTAAAATCTGCTCAATGAAAAGAAAGGTTATACTCTTAGAGAGGAATGCACACATAACAAGGAAGTTTGTCAGAATGCTTCTGTGTAATTTTTTTGTGGAGATAGTTCCTTTTTTTCACCAAAGACCTGAAAGCGCTCCAAATGTCCACTTGCATATATTACAAGTAGAGTGTTTCAAAACTGCTCAATCAACAGAAATTTTCAACTCTGTGAGATGAATGCACAAATCAGAAAGAAATTTTGCAGAATGCTTCTGTATAGTTTTTCTGTGGAAATATTTCCTTTTTCACCATAGACCTCAAATCGATCCAAATCTCAACTTGCAGATTCTACAAAACAGTGTTTCAAAACTGCTCAATCAAAAGAAAGGTTAAACTCTGAGTGAGGAAGGCATACATAAAAAGGAAGTTTTTCAGAATGCTTCTGTGTATTTTTTATGTGGAGATATTTCCTTTTTCACAATACGCCTCAAAGCACTCCAAGTGTCCACTTGCAGATTCTACAAAAAGATTGTTTCAAAACTGCTCAATCAAAAGAAAAGTTCAACTCTGTGAGCTGAATGCTCAGATCAGAAGGAAGTTTCCCAGAATGCTTCTGTGTAGATTTATGTGAAGATATTTTCTTTTTCACCATAGGCCTTGAAGCACTCAAAATGACCACTTGCAGATTCTACAAAAAGAGTGTTTCAAAACTGCTCAATCAAAAGACAGGTTAAATTCTGTGTGGTGAATGCATAGATCAGAAAGAAGTTTTGCAGAATGCTTCTGTGTAGTTTTTATGTGAAGATATTTCCTTTTTCACCAGAGGCCTCAAAGACCCCAAAATGTCCACTTGCAGTTCCAACAGAAAGAGTGTTTCAAAACTTCTTAATCAAAAGAAAGGTTAAACTCTGAGTGAAGAATGCACACATAACAAGTTAGTTTGTCAGAATGCTTCTTTGTAGTTTTAATGTGCAGATAATTCCTTGTTCACCATAGGTCTCAATGCGCTCCAAATGTCCACTTGCGTATTCTACAAAAAGAGTGTTTCAAACTAGTCAATGAAAAGCAAGGTTCAACTCTGTGAGATGAACGCACAGATCAAAAAGAAGTTTCACAGAATGCTTTTTTGTAGTTTTTATGTGAAGATAGTTGCTTTTTCACCATAGGCCTCAAAGTGCTCCAAAGGTCCACTTGCAGTTAATACAAAAAGAGTGATTCAAAACAGCTCAATAATAAGAAATGTTCAACTCTGAGAGGTGAATGCACAGATCAGAGAGAAGTTTTGCAGAATGCTTCTGTGTAATTTTTATGTGAATATATTCACCTTTTCACCATAGGCCTCAAAGCGCACCAAATGTCCACTTGCAGATTCCACAAAAAGTGTGTTTCAAAACTGCTCAATCAAAAGAAAGGTTCAACTCTGTGACATGAAAGCACAGATCAGAAAGAAGTTTCACAGAATGCTTCTGTGTAGTTTTTCTGTGAAGGTATTTCCTCTTTCACCATAGGACTCAAAGCACTCCAAATGTCCACTTGCAGATTCTACAAAAAGAGTGTTTCAAAAGGGCTCAATCAAAAGAAAAGTTAAACTCTGGGTGAGGAATGCACACATAAAAGGAAGTTTGTCAGAATTCTTCTGTGTAGTTTTTATGGGGAGATCTTTCCTTTTTCACCATAGGCCTCAAAGCACTCCAAATGTCCACTTGCAGATTCTATGAAAAGATGTTTCAAAACTGCTCAGTCAAAAGAAAGGTTCACCATTGTGGGGTGAATGCACAGATCAGAAAGAGGTATCCTAGAATGCTTCTGTGTAGTTTTTATGTGAAGATATTACCTTTTTCACCATAGGCCACAAAGCGCTCCAAATGTCCTCTTGCAGATTCTACAAAAAGAGTGTTTCAATACTCCTCAATCAAAAGAAAGGTTGAACTCTGATTCAGGAATGCACACATAACCAGGAAGTTTGTCAGAATGCTTCTGTGTAGTTTTTATGTGGAGATACTTCCTTTTTCACCATAGGCCTCAAAGCGCTCAAAATGTGTACTTGCAGATTCTACTAAAAGAGAGTTTTAAAACTGCTCAATCAAAGAAAGCTTAAACTCTGTGAGAGGATTGCACAGATCAGAAAGAAGTTTTGCAGAATGCTTCTGTGTAGTTTCTATGTGAAGATATTTCCTTTTTCACTACAGGCGTGAAAGCAGCCAAAATGTTCGTTTGCAGATTCTACAAAAAGAGTGTTTCAAAACTGCTCAGTCAGAAGTAAGATTCAACACTGTGTGATGAATGCACAACTGAGAAAGAAGTTTCACAGAATGCTTCTGAGTAGTTATTATGTGAAGATATTTTCTTTTTCCCCGCAGGCCTCAAAGTGCTCAAAATGTCCACTTGCAGATTCTACTAAAAGAGTGTTTCAAAACTGCTCAATCAAAAGAAAGATTAAACACTGAGTGAGAAATGCACACATTACAAGGAAGTTTGTCAGAATGCTTCTGTGTAGTTTTTATGTGGAGATAATTCCTTTTTCACCATAGGCCTCAAAGCGCTCAAAATGTCCACTTGCAGATTCTACAAAAAGAGTGCTTCAAAACTGCTCAATCAAAAGAAAATTTAAACTTTGAATTACGAATGTACACATAACCAGGAAGTTTTTCAGAATCTTCTGTGTAGTTTTAATGTCGATATATTTCGTTTTTCACCATAGGCCTCAAAATGCTCCATATGTCAAATTGCAGATTCTACAAAAAGAGTTTTTCAAAACTGCTCATTCAAAAGAAAGGTTCATCTCTGTGAGATGCATGCACAGATCAGAAAGGACTTTCATAGAATGCTTCTGTGAAGTTTTTATGTGAAGATATTTCCTTTTTCCCCATTGGCCTCAAAGCACGCAAAATGTCCAATTGCAGATTCTTCAAAAACAGCATTTCAAAACTGCTCAATGAATAGAAAGGTTCAACTCTGAGTGAGGAATGCATACATAAAAGGAAAGTTTGTCAGAATCATTCTGTGTAGTTATTTTGTGGAGATATTTCCTTTTTCCCCAAATTCCTCAAAACGATTAAAATGTCCACTTGCAGATTTTACAAAAAGAGTGATTCAAACCTGCTCAATCAAAAGAAAGGTTCAAATCTGTGAGATGAACGCACAGATGAGAAAGAAGTTTTGCAGAATCCTTCTGTGTACTTCTATGTGAAGATATTTCTTTTTTCACCGTAGGCTTCAAAGAGCTCCAAATGTCCACTTGCGTATTCTACAAAAAGTGTTTCAAATTGCTCAATCAAAAGCAAGGTTCAACTCTGTGAGATGAATGCACAGATCAAAAAGAAGTTTCGCAGAATGCTTTTGTGTAGTTTTTATGTGAAGCTATTTGCTTTTTCACCATAGGCCTTGAAGCGCTCCAAAAGTCCACTTGCAGTTGCTACAAAAAGAGTGATTCAAAACAGCTCAGTAATAAGAAATGTTCAACTCTGAGAGATGAATGCACAGATCAGAGAGAAGTTTTGCAGAATGCTTCTGAGTAATTTTTATGTGAATATATTTTCTTTTTATCCATAGGCCTCAAAGTGCACCAAATGTCCACCTGCAGGTTCCGCAAAAAGGGTGTTTCAAAACTGCTCAATCAAAAGAAAAATTCAACTCTGTGAGATGAAAGCACAGATCAGAAAGTAGTTTCGCAGAATGCTTCTGTATAGTTTTATGTGAAGATATTTCCTTTTTCACCATGGGTCTCAAATCGCTCCAAATATCCCCTTGCAGATTCCACAAAAAGAGTTTTTCAAAACTACTTAATCAAAAGAAAGTTTCAACTCTGTGAGATGAATGCACAGATCAGAAAGAAGTTTCACAGAATGCTTCTGAGTAGTTTTTATGTATATTTCCTTTTTCAACATAGGCCTCGAAGCACTCCAAAAGTCCACTTGCAGTTACTACAAAAAGAGTGATTCAAAACAGGTCAATAATAAGAAATGTTCAACTCTGAGTGGTGAAGCACAGATCAGAGAGAAGTTTTGCAGAATGCTTCTGTGTAATTTTTATGTGAATATATTTACCTTTTCACCATAGGCCTCAAAGCGCACCAAATGTCCACTTGCAGATTCCACAAAAAGAGTGTCTCAAAACTGTTCAATCAAAGGAAATGTTCAACTCTGTGAGATAAATGTACAGATCAGAAAGAAGTTTCACAGAATGCTTCTGTGTAGTTTGTAGGTAAAAATATTTCCTTTTTCACCATAGGCCTCAAAGCACTCCAAATGTCCACTTGCAGGTTCTACAAAAAGACTGTTTCAAAACTGCTCAATCAAAAGAAAGGTTCAACTCTGTCAGATGAATGCAGAGATCAGAAAGAAGTTTTTCAGAATGCTTCTGTGTAGTTTTTATGTGAAGATATTTCCTTTTTCACCGTAGGCCTCAAAGCGCTCCAAATGTCCACTTGCATATTCCACAAAAAGTGTGTCTCAAAACTGCTCAATCAAAGGAAATATTCAACTCTGTAAGATAAATGTACAGATCAGAAAGAAGTTTCGCAGAATGCTTCTGTGTAGTTTTTAGGTAAAGATATTTCCTTTTCAACCATAGGCCTCAAAGTACCGCAAATGTCCACTTGCAGATTCTACAAAAAGAGTGTTTCAACACTGCTCAATCAAAGAAAGGTTCAACTCTTTGAGATGAATGCACAGATCAGAAAGAAGTTTCCCAGAATGCTTCTGTTTACTTTTTATGTGAAGATATTTCCTTTTTCACCATAGGTCTCAAAGCGCTCCAAATGTCTACTTGCAGATTCCACAAAAAGAGTGTTTCAAAACAGCTCAATGAAAAATGAGGTTCAGTTCTGTGAGATGAATGCACAGATCAAAAAATTTTTCACAGAATTCTTCTGTGTAGTTTTTATGTAAAGATAGTTCCTTTTTCACCATAGGCCTCAAAGCGCCCCAAATGTCCTCTTGCAGATTCTACAAAAAGAGTGTTTCAAAACTGCTCAATCAAAAGAAAGGTTCAACTCTTTGAGCTGAATGCAAAGGTCAGAGAAAAGTTTCCCAGAATGCTTCTGTGTACTTTTTCTGTAAAGATATTTCCTTTTTCACCATAAGCCTCAAAGTGCTCCAAATGTCTACCTGCTGATTCCACAAAAAGAGTGTTTCAAAACAGCTCAATCCAAAAAAATGTTCAACTCTGTGAGATGAATGCACAGATAAGAAAGAAGTTTCACAGAATGCTTCTGTGTAGTTTTTAAGGGAAAATATTTCCTTTTTCACCCTAGGACTCAAAACGATCCAAATGTCCACTTGCAGATTCTACAAAAAGAGTGTTTCAAAACTGAACAATCAAAAGAAAA
Organism: Nomascus leucogenys; assembly: GCF_006542625.1. Taxonomy (NCBI): domain Eukaryota; kingdom Metazoa; phylum Chordata; class Mammalia; order Primates; family Hylobatidae; genus Nomascus; species Nomascus leucogenys. The sequence goes on from NW_022096050.1 coordinate 60,450, forward strand.
GTTCAACTCTGTGAGATAAATGCCTGCACCTGAAGGAAGTTTTGTAGAATGCTTCTGTGTAGTTTTTAGGTGAAGATATTTCCTTTTTCACCATAGGCCTCAAAGCGCTGCAAATGTTCTCTTGCAGATTCTACAAAAAGTGTGCTTCAAAACTGCTCAATCTAAAGAAAGATTCAACTCTGTGAGATGAATGCCCAGATCAGAAAGAAGTTTCACGGAATGCTTCTGTATAGTTTTTATGTGACGATATTTCCTTTTTCACCATCAGCCTCAAAGCTCTCCAAATGTCCTCTTGCAGATTCTACAAAAGGAGTGTTTCAATACTGCTCAATGAAAAGAAAGGTTCAAAGCTGTGATATGAATCCACAGATCAGAAAGAAGCTTCCCAGAATGCTTCTGTGTACTTTTTATGTGAAGATATTTCCTTTTTCACCATTGGCCTCAAAGCGCTCCAAATGTCTACTTGCAGATTCAACAAAAAGAGAGTTTCAAAAGAGAACAATAAAAAAAGTTCAAATCTGTGAGATGAATGCACAGGTCAGAAAGAAGTTTCGCAGAATGATTCAGTGTAGTTTTTATCTGAAGATATTTACTTTTTCACAATAGGCATCAAAGCGCTCCAAATATCCATGTGCAGATTTCAAAAACCAGTGTTTTGAAACTGCTCAATCAAAACAAAGGTTCAACTCTGTGAGATGAATGCAGAGATTGGAAAGAAGTTTCCCAGAATCCTTCTGGGTATTTTTTATGTGATGATATCTCCTTTTTCACCGTAGGACTCAAGGCGACACAAATATCCACTTGGCAGATAATACAAAAAGAGTGTTTCAAAACTGCTGAATCAAAAGAAAGGTTCTACTCTGTGAGGTGAATGCACAGATCAGAAAGAAATTTCACAGAATGCTTCTGTGTTGTTTTCATTTGAAGATGTTTCCTTTTACACCATAAACCTCAAAGCGCTACAAATGTCTGCTTGCAGATACTACAAAAAGCCTGATTCAAAACAACTCAATCAAAAGAAAGTTTCAACTCTGTGAGATGAATGCTCAGTTCAGAAAGAAGTTTCACAGAATGCTTCAGTGAAGTATTTAGGTGAGGAGATTTCCTTTTTCACCATACGCCTCAAAGCGTTCCAAATATCCTCTTGGCATATAGTACAAAAAGAGTGTTTTAAAACTGCTGAATCAAAAGAAAGGTTCAACTCTTTGAGATGAATGAACAGATCAGAAAGAAGTTTCACAGAATGCTTCTGTGTAGTTTTCATGTGAAGATATTTCCTTTTTTAACAATAGGCCTCAAAGCACTCCAAATATCCACTTGCAGATTCTTCAAAAAGAGTGCTTCAAAACTGCTCAATCAAAAGAAATATTCTGCTCTGTGAGATGAATGCACAGATGAGAAAGAAGTTTCACAGAATGCTTCTGTGTAGTTTTTAAGTGAAAATATTGCCTTTTTCACCATTGGCTTCAAAGCGTTCCAAATGTCCACTTGCAGATTCTAAAAAAAGCGTGTTTCAAACCTGCTCCATCAAATAAATGTTCAACTCTGTGAGAGGAATGCACAAATCAGAATGAAGTTTCCCAGAATGCTTCTGTGTTGTTTTTATGTGAAGATATTCCCTTTTTCACCATAGGCCTCGAAGTGCTCGAAATGTCCACGTGCTGATTCTTCAAAAAGAGAGTTTCAAAACTGCTCAATCTAAACAAAGTTTCAACTCTGTGAAATGAATGCACAGATCAGAAAGAAGTTTTGCAGAATGCTTCTGTGTAGTTTTTATGTGAAGATATTTCTTTTTCACTGTAGGCCTCAAGGCAAAGCAAATGTCTACCTCCAGATTCTACAGAAAGAGGGTTTCAAAACTGCTCAAGCAAAAGAAAGGTTTAACTTTGTGAGATGAATGCACAGATCAGAAAGAACTTTTGCAGAATGTTTCTGTGTAGTTTTTAGGTGAAGATATTTCATTTTTAACCATTGGACTCAAAGCATTCCAAACGTCCACTTGCAGATTTCACAAAAAAAGGGTTTCAAAACTGCTTAATCAAAAGAAAGTTTCAACTATGTGAGATGAATGCACAGATCAGAAAGAAGTTTCACAGAATGCTTCTGTGTTGTTTTTATTTGAAGATATTTCCTTTTTCACCATAAGCCTGAAAGTGCTCCAAATGTCTGCTTGCAGATACTACAAAAAGCCTGATTCATAACTGCTCAATCAAAAGAAAGTTTCAACTCTGTCCCATGAATGCACAGATCAGTAAGTAGATTCCCAGAATGCTTCTGTGAAGTTTTTCGGTGAAGATATTTCCTTTTTCACCATAGTCCTCGAAACGTTTCAGATGCCCACTTGCAGATTCTGCAAAAAGAGTGTTTCAAAACTGCTCAATCCAAAGAAAGTTACAACTCTGTGAGATGAATGCACAGAAAGAAGTTTCGCAGAATGCTTCTGTGAGGTTTTTATTTGAAGATATTCCCTACTTCACTATATGCCTCAAAGCGCTCCAAATGTAAACTTGCAGATTCTGCAAAAAGAGTGTTTCAAAACTGCTCACTCAAAAGAAAGGTTCAACTCTGTGAGATGAATGCACAGATCAGAAAGAAGTTTCGCAGAATGCTTCTGTGTAGATTTATGTGAAGATATTTCCTTTTTCACCGTAGGCCTTGAAGCACTCCAAATGTCCACTTGCAGTTTCTTCAAAAAGAGTGTTTCAAAACTGCTCAATCAAAAGAAAGGTTCAACCCTGTGAGATGAATGCACAGATCAGAGAGAAGTTTTGCAGAATGCTTCTTTGTAGTTTTCATGGGAAGATATTTCCTTTTTCACCATATGCCTCAAAGTGCTCCAAATGTCCTCTTGGCAGATAGTACAAAAAGAGTGTTTTAAAACTGCCGAATCAAAAGAAAGGTTCAACACTGTGAGATGAATGAACAGATCAGAAAGAAGTTTCACAGAATGATTCTGTGTAGTTTTAATTTGAAGATATTTCTTTTTTTAACAATAGGCCTCAAAGCGCTCCAAATGTCCACTTGCAGATTCTACAAAAAGCATGTTTCAAACCTGCCCCATCAAATAAACTTTCAACTCTGTGAGAGGAAGGCACAAATCAGAATGAATTTTCCCAGAACCCTTCTGCATTGTTTTTATGTGAAGATATTCCCTTTTTTACCATAGGCCTCAAAGAGCTCCAAATGTCCACGTTCTGATCCTTCAAAAACAGAGTTTCAAAACTGCTCAATCTAAACAAAGTTTCAACTCTGTGAAATGAATGCACAGATCAGAAAGAAGTTTTTCAGAATGCTTTTGTTTAGTTTTTATGTGAAGATATTTCCTTTTTCACTGTAGGACTCAAAGTGAAGAAAATGTCCACCTCCAGATTCTACAGAAAGAGGGTTTCAAAACTGCTCAATAAAAAGAAAGGTTCAACTCTGTGAGATGAATGCACAGATCAGAAAGAACTTTTGCAGAATGCTTCTGTGTAGTTTTTAGGTGAAGGTAATTCATTTGTCACCATTGGCCACAAAGCGTTCCAAATGTCCACTTGCAGATTCCACAAAAAGACGGTTTCAAAACTGCTTAATCAAAAGAAAGGTTCAACTATGTGAGACGAATGCACAGATCAGAAAGAAGTTTCACAGAATGCTTCTGTGTTGTTTTTATTTGAAGATGTTTCCTTTTTCACCATAAGGCTCAAAGCGCTCCAAATGTCTGCTTCCAGATGCTACAAAAAGCCTGATTCAAAACTGCTCAATCAAAATTTCAACTCTGTGCGATGAATGCACTGATCAGTAAGTAGATTCCAAGAATGCTTCTGTGAAGTTTTTCGGTGAAGATATTTCCTTTTTCACCATAGTCCTCAAAACGTTTCAGATGTCCACTTGCAGATTCTGCAAAAAGAGAGTTTCAAAACTGCTCAATCCAAAGAAAATTTCAACTCTGTGAGATGAATGCACAGAACAGAAAGAAGTTTCGCAGAACACTTCTGTGAGGTTTTTAGTTGAAGATATTCCCTTTTTCACTATACACCTCAAAGCACTCCAAATGTAAACTTGCAGATTCTGCAAAAAGAGTGTTTCAAAACTGCTCACTCAAAAGAAAGGTTCAACTCTGTGAGATGAATGCACAGATCAGAAAGAATTTTTGCAGAATGCTTCTGTGTAGTTTTATGTGAAGATATTTCCTTTTTCACCGTAGGCCTCGAAGCACTCCAAATGTCCACTTGCAGATCCTTCAAAAAGAGAATTTCAAAACTGCTCAATCAAAAGAAAGGTTCAACTCTGTGAGATGAATGCACGGATCAGAAAGAAGTTTTGCAGAATGCTTCTTTGTAGTTTTTAAGGGAAGACATTTCCATTTTCACCATATGCCTCAAAGCATTCGAAATGTCCTCTTGGCAGATAGTACAAAAAGAGTGTTTTAAAACTGCTGAATCAAAAGAAAGGTTCAACTCTTTGAGATGAATGAACAGATCAGAAAGAAGTTTCACAGAATGCTTCTGTGTAGTTTTTATGTGAAGATATTTCCTTTTTTAACAATAGGACTCAAAGCGCTCCAAATGTCCACATGCAGATACTTCAAAAAGAGTGTTTCAAAACTGATCAATCAAAAGAAATATTATGCTCTGTGAAATGAATGCACAGATCAGAAAGAAGTTTTGCAGAATGCTTCTGTGTAGTTTTTAGGTGAAGATATTTCATTTTTCACCATTGGCCTCAAAGCGATCCAAATGTCTACTTGCAGATTCTACAAAAAGAGTGTTTCAAAACTGCTCAATCAAAAGAAACCTTCAACTCTGTAAGATGAATGCACAGACCAGAAAGAAGTTTGGCAGAATGCTTCTGTGTAGTTTTCAAGTGGAGATGTTTCCTTTTTCAGCATAGGCCTCAAAGCAAAGAAAATGTCCACCTCCAGATTCTACAGAAAGGGGTTTCAAAACTGCTCAATCAAAAGAAAGGTTCAACCCTGTGAGATGAATGCACAGACCAGAAAGAAGTCTCGCAGAATGCTTCTGTGGAGTTTTATGTGAAGATATTTCCTTTTTCACCATAGGCCTCGAAGCACTCCAAATGTCCACTTGCAGATACTTCAAAAAGAGTGTTTCAAAACTGCTCAATCAAAAGAAAGGTTCAACTCTGTGAGATGAATGCACAGATGAGAAAGCAGTTTCTCAGAATGCTTCTTTGTAGTTTTTATGGGAAGATATTTCCTTTTTCACCATTTGCCTCAAAGCGCTCCAAAAATCCTCTTGGCAGATAGTACAAAAAGAGTGTTTGAAAACTGCTGAATCAAAAGAAAGGTTGAACTCTTTGAGATGAATGATCAGATCAAAAGAAGTTTCACAGAATGCTTCTGTGTAGTTTTCATGTGAAGATATTTCCTTTTTTAACAATAGGCCTCAAAGCGCTCCAAATGTCCACTTGCAGATTCTTCAAAAAGAGTGTTTCAAAATTGCTCAATCAAAAGAAATATTCTGCTCTGTGAGATGAATACACGGATCAGAAAGAAGTTTCGCAGAATCCTTCTGTGTGGTTTTTATGTGAAGATATTCTCTTTTTCACCATAGGCCTCAAAGCGCTCCAAATGTGCACTTGCAGATACCACAAAATGTGTGTTTCAAACCTGCTCCATCAAATAAACCTTCAACCATGTGAGAGGAATGCACAAATCAGAATAAAGTTTCCCAGAATGCTTCTGTGTTGTTTTTATGTGAAGATATTCCCTTTTTCACCACAGGCCTTGAAGCACTCCAAATGTCCACGTTCTGATTCTTCAAAAAGATAGTTTCAAAACTGTGCAATCTAGGCAAAGTTTCAACTCTTTGAAATGAATGCACAGATCAGAAAGAAGTTTTTCAGAATGCTTCTGTGTAGTTTTCATGTGGAGATATTTTCTTTTTCACCGTAGGCCTCAAAGCGAAGAAAATGTCCACCTCCAGATTCTACAGAAAGAGGTTTTCAAAACTACTCAATCAAAAGAAAGGTTCAACTCTGTGAGATGAATGCACATATCAGGAAGAACTTTTGCAGAATGCTTCTCTGTAGTTTGTAGGTGAAGATATTCCATTTTTCACCATTGGCCTCAAAGCATTCCAAATGTCCACTTGCAGATTCCACAAAAAGACGGTTTCAAAACTGCTTAATCAAAAGAAAGGTTCAACTATGTGAGATGAATGCACAGATCAGAAAGAAGTTTCACAGAATGCTTCTGTGTTGTTTTTATTTGAAGATATTTCCTTTTTCACCGTAAGCCTCAAAGCGCTCCAAATGTCTGCTTGCAGATCATACAAAAAGCCTGATTCATAACTGCTCAATCAAAAGAAAGTTTCAACTCTTTGCGATAAATGCACAGATCAGTAAGTAGATTCCCAGAATGCTTCTGTGAAGTTTTTCGGTGAAGATATTTCCTTTTTCACCATAGTCCTCAAAACGTTTCAAATGTCCACTTGCAGATTCTGCAAAAAGAGGGTTTCAAAACTGCTCAATCCAAAGAAAGTTTCAACTCTGTGAGATGTATGCACAGACCAGAAAGAAGTTTCACAGAATGCTTCCATGAGGTTTTTGTTTGAAGATATTCCCTTTTTCACTATACGCCTCAAAGCGCTCCAAATGTAAACTTGCAGATTCTGCAAAAAGAGTGTTTCAAAACTGCTCAATCAAAAGAAAGGTTCAACTCTGTGAGATGAATGCACAGATCAGAAAGAAGTTTTTCAGAATGCTTTTGTTTAGTTTTTATGTGAAGATATTTCCTTTTTCACTGTAGGACTCAAAGTGAAGAAAATGTCCACCTCCAGATTCTACAGAAAGAGGGTTTCAAAACTGCTCAATCAAAAGAAAGGTTCAACCCTGTGAGATGAATGCACAGATCAGAGAGAAGTTTTGCAGAATGCTTCTTTGTAGTTTTCATGGGAAGATATTTCCTTTTTCACCATATGCCTCAAAGTGCTCCAAATGTCCTCTTGGCAGATAGTACAAAAAGAGTGTTTTAAAACTGCCGAATCAAAAGAAAGGTTCAACACTGTGAGATGAATGAACAGATCAGAAAGAAGTTTCACAGAATGATTCTGTGTAGTTTTCATTTGAAGATATTTCTTTTTTTAACAATAGGCCTCAAAGCGCTCCAAATGTCCACTTGCAGATTCTACAAAAAGCATGTTTCAAACCTGCCCCATCAAATAAACTTTCAACTCTGTGAGAGGAAGGCACAAATCAGAATGAATTTTCCCAGAACCCTTCTGCATTGTTTTTATGTGAAAATATTCCCTTTTTTACCATAGGCCTCAAAGAGCTCCAAATGTCCACATTCTGATCCTTCAAAAACAGAGTTTCAAAACTGCTCAATCTAAACAAAGTTTCAACTCTGTGATATGAATGCACAGATCAGAAAGAAGTTTTTCAGAATGCTTTTGCTTAGTTTTTATGTGAAGATATTTCCTTTTTCACTGTAGGACTCAAAGTGAAGAAAATGTCCACCTCCAGATTCTACAGAAAGAGGGTTTCAAAACTGCTCAGTAAAAAGAAAGGTTCAACTCTGTGAGATGAATGCACAGATCAGAAAGAACTTTTGCAGAATGCTTCTGTGTAGTTTTTAGGTGAAGGTAATTCATTTGTCACCATTGGCCACAAAGCGTTCCAAATGTCCACTTGCAGATTCCACAAAAAGACGGTTTCAAAACTGCTTAATCAAAAGAAAGGTTCAACTATGTGAGACGAATGCACAGATCAGAAAGAAGTTTCACAGAATGCTTCTGTGTTGTTTTTATTTGAAGATGTTTCCTTTTTCACCATAAGGCTCAAAGCGCTCCAAATGTCTGCTTCCAGATCCTACAAAAAGCCTGATTCAAAACTGCTCAATCAAAAGAAAATTTCAACTCTGTGCGATGAATGCACCGATCAGTAAGTAGATTCCAAGAATGCTTCTGTGAAGTTTTTCAGTGAAGATATTTCCTTTTTCACCATAGTCCTCAAAACGTTTCAGATGTCCACTTGCAGATTCTGCAAAAAGAGTGTTTCAAAACTGCTCAATCCAAAGAAAATTTCAACTCTGTGAGATGAATGCACAGAACAGAAAGAAGTTTCGCAGAACACTTCTGTGAGGTTTTTAGTTGAAGATATTCCCTTTTTTACTATACACCTCAAAGCGCTCCAAATGTAAACTTGCAGATTCTGCAAAAAGAGTGTTTCAAAACTGCTCACTCAAAAGAAAGGTTCAACTCTGTGAGATGAATGCACAGATCAGAAAGAATTTTTGCAGAATGCTTCTGTGTAGTTTTATGTGAAGATATTTCCTTTTTCACCGTAGGCCTCGAAGCACTCCAAATGTCCACTTGCAGATCCTTCAAAAAGAGAATTTCAAAACTGCTCAATCAAAAGAAAGGTTCAACTCTGTGAGATGAATGCACGGATCAGAAAGAAGTTTTGCAGAATGCTTCTTTGTAGTTTTTAAGGGAAGACATTTCCATTTTCACCATATGCCTCAAAGCATTCGAAATGTCCTCTTGGCAGATAGTACAAAAAGAGTGTTTTAAAACTGCTGAATCAAAAGAAAGGTTCAACTCTTTGAGATGAATGAACAGATCAGAAAGAAGTTTCACAGAATGCTTCTGTGTAGTTTTCATGTGAAGATATTTCCTTTTTTAACAATAGGACTCAAAGCGCTCCAAATGTCCACATGCAGATACTTCAAAAAGAGTGTTTCAAAACTGATCAATCAAAAGAAATATTATGCTCTGTGAAATGAATGCACAGATCAGAAAGAAGTTTTGCAGAATGCTTCTGTGTAGTTTTTAGGTGAAGATATTTCATTTTTCACAATTGGCCTCAAAGCGTTCAAAATGTCTACTTGCAGATTCTACAAAAAGAGTGTTTCAAAACTGCTCAATCAAAAGAAACCTTCAACTCTGTAAGATGAATGCACAGACCAGAAAGAAGTTTGGCAGAATCCTTCTGTGTAGTTTTCATGTGGAGATGTTTCCTTTTTCACCTTAGGCCTCTAAGCAATCAAAATGTCCACTTGCAGATTCTTCATAAAGAGGTTTTCAAAACTGCTCAATCAAAAGAAAGGTTCAACCCTGTGAGATGAATGCACAGACCAGAAAGAAGTCTCGCAGAATGCTTCTGTGGAGTTTTATGTGAAGATATTTCCTTTTTCACCATAGGCCTCGAAGCGCTCTAAATGTCCTCTTGCAGATTCTACAAAAAGAGTGTTTCAAAACTGCTCAATCAAAAGAAAGGTTCAACTCTTTGAGATGAATGCACAGATCAGAAAGGAGCTTCCCAGAATGCTTCTGTGTACTTTTTATGTGAAGATATTTTCTTTTTCACCGTAGGCCTCATAGCGCTCCAAATGTCTACTTGCAGATTCAACAAAAAGAGTGTTTCAAAACAACTCAGTCAAAAAAAGGTTCAACTCTGTGAGATGAATGCCCAGTTCAGAAAGAAGTTTCACAGAATGCTTCAATGAAGTATTTAGGGGAAGATATTTCCTTTTTCACCATAGGCCTCAAAGCATTCCAAATGTCCACTTGCAGATTCTACAAAAAGAGTGTTTCAAAACTGCTCACTCAAAAGGAAGGTTCAACTCTGTGAGACAAATGCACAGATCAGGAAGAACTTTTGCAGAATGCTTCTGTGTAGTTTTTAGGTGAAGATATTCCATTTCTCACCATTGGCCTCAAAGCGTTCGAAATGTCCACTTGCAGATTCTACAAAAAGAGTGTTTCAAAACTGCTCAATCAAAAGAAAGCTTCAACTCTGTAAGATGAATGCACAGATCAGAAAGAAGTTTTGCAGAATGCTTCTCTGTAGTTTTTAGGTGAAGATATTCCATTTTTCACCATTGGCCTCAAAGCATTCCAAATATCCCCTTGCAGATTCCACAAAAAGAGTTTTTCACAACTACTTAATCAAAAGAAAGGTTCAACTCTGTGAGATGAATGCACAGATCAGAAAGAAGTTTCACAGAATGCTTCTGAGTAGTTTTTATGTATATTTCCTTTTTCAACATAGGCCTCGAAGCACTCCAAAAGTCCACTTGCAGTTACTACAAAAAGAGTGATTCAAAACAGGTCAATAATAAGAAATGTTCAACTCTGAGTGGTGAAGGCACAGATCAGAGAGAAGTTTTGCAGAATGCTTCTGTGTAATTTTTATGTAAATATATTTACCTTTTCACCATAGGCCTCAAAGCACACCAAATGTCCACTTGCAGATTCCACAAAAAGTGTGCTTCAAGACTGCTCAATCAAAAGAAAGGTTCAACTCTGTGAGATGAAAGCACAGATCAGAAAGAAGTTTCACAGAATGCTTCTGTGTAGTTTTTCTGTGAAGGTATTTCCTCTTTCACCATAGGACTCAAAGCACTCCAAATGTCCACTTGCAGATTCTACAAAAAGAGTGTTTCAAAAGGGCTCAATCAAAAGAAAAGTTAAACTCTGGGTGAGGAATGCACACATAAAAGGAAGTTTGTCAGAATTCTTCTGTGTAGTTTTTATGGGGATATTTTTCCTTTTTCACCATAGGCCTCAAAGCACTCCAAATGTCCACTTGCAGATTCTATGAAAAGATGTTTCACAACTGCTCAGTCAAAAGAAAGGTTCACCAGTGTGGGGTGAATGCACAGATCAGAAAGAAGTATCCTAGAATGCTTCTGTGTAGTTTTTATGTGAAGATACTACCTTTTTCACCATAGGCCACAAAGTGCTCCAAATGTCCTCTTGCAGATTCTACAAAAAGAGTGTTTCAATACTCCTCAACCAAAAGAAAGGTTAAAATCTGATTCAGGAATGCACACATAACCAGGAAGTTTGTCAGAATCCTTCTGTGTAGTTTTTATGTGGAGATACTTCCTTTTTCACCATAGGCCTCAAAGCGCTCAAAATGTCCACTTACAGATTCTACTAAAAGAGAGTTTTAAAACTGCTCAATCAAAGAAAGGTTAAACTCTGTGAGAGGATTGCACAGATCAGAAAGAAGTTTTGCAGAATGCTTCTGTGTAGTTTTTATGTGAAGATATTTCCTTTTTCACTACGGGCCTGAAAGCAGTCAAAATGTCCGTTTGCAGATTCTACAAAAAGAGTGTTTCAAAACCACTCAATCAAAAGTAAGATTCAACACTGTGCAATGAATGCACAACTGAGAAAGAAGTTTCACAGAATGCTTTTGAGTAGTTATTACGTGAAGATATTTCCTTTTTCCCCATAGGCCTCAAAGCGCTCAAAATGTCCACTTGCAGATTCTACTAACAGAGTGTTTCAAAACTGCTCAATCAAAAGAAAGATTAAACACAGAGTGAGGAATGCACACATTACAAGGAAGTTTGTCTGAACCCTTCTGTGTAGTTTTTATGTGGAGATTATTCCGTTTTCACCATAGGCCTCAAAGCACTCTAAATGTCCACTTGCAGATTCTACAAAAAGAGTGTTTCAAAACTGCTCAATCAAAAGAAAATTTGAACTTTGAATGACGAATGTACACATAACCAGGAAGTTTGTCAGAATGCTTATGTGCAGTTTTTATGTGGAGATATTTCGTTTTTCACCATAGGCCTCAAAATGCTCCATATGTCAAATTGCGGATTCTACAAAAAGTGTGTTTCAAAACTGCACATTCAAAAGAAAGGTTCACCTCTGTGAGATGCATGCACAGATCAGAAAGGACTTTCATAGAATGCTTCTGTGAAGTTTTTATGTGAAGATATTTCCTTTTTCCCCAAATTCCTCAAAGCGATTAAAATATCCACTTGCAGATTTTACAAAAAAGAGTGTTTCAAACCTGCTCAATCAAAAGAAAGGTTCAAATCTGTTAGATGAATGCACAGATGAGAAAGAAGTGTTGCAGAATCCTTCTGTGTACTTCTATGTGAAGATATTTCTTTTTTCACCATAGGCCTCAAAGCGCTCCAAATGTCCACTTGCGTATTCTACAAAAAGAGTGTTTCAAATTGCTCAATCAAAAGCAAGGTTCAACTCTGTGAGATGAATGCACAGATCAAAAAGATGTTTCGCAGAATGCTTTTTTGTAGTTTTTATGTGAAGCTATTTGCTTTTTCACCATAGGCCTCGAAGCGCTCCAAAAGTCCACTTGCAGTTGCTACAAAGAGTGATTCAAAACAGCTCAGTAATAAGAAATGTTCAACTCTGAGAGATGAATGCACAGATCAGACAGAAGTTTATCAGAATGCTTCCGAGTAATTTTTATGTGAATATAATTTCTTTTTAACCATAGGCCTCAAAGCGCACCAAATGTCCACTTGCAGGTTCCACAAAAAGTGTGTTTCAAAACTGCTCAATCAAAATAAAAGTTCAACTCCGTGAGATGAAAGCACAGATCAGAAAGAAGTTTCCCAGAATGCTTCTGTATAGTTTTATGTGAAGATATTTCCTTTTTCACCATGGGTCTCAAATCGCTCCTAAAATCCACTTGCAGATTCCACAAAAAGAGTTTTTCAAAACTACTTAATCAAAAGAAAGTTTCAACTCTGTGAGATGAATGCACAGATCAGAAAGAAGTTTCACAGAATGCTTCTGTGTAGTTTTTATGTGAAGATATTTGCTTTTTCAACATAGGCCTCGAAGCGCTCCAAAAGTCCACTTACAGTTACTACAAAAAGAATGATTCAAAACAGCTCAATAATAAGAAATGTTCAACTCTGAGAGGTGAATGCACATATCAAAGAGAAGTTTTGCAGAATACTTCTGTGTAATTTTTATGTGAATATATTTACCTTTTCACCATAGGCCTCAAAGCACACCAAATGTCCACTTGCAGATTCCACAAAAAGAGTGTCTCAAAACTGCTCAATCAAAGGAAATATTCAACTCTGTGAGATAAATGTACAGATCAGAAAGAAATTTTGCAGAATGCTTCTGTGTAGTTTTTAGGTAAAAATATTTCCTTTTTCACCATAGGCCTCAAAGCACTCTAAATGTCCTCTTGCAGATTCTACAAAAAGAGTGTTTCAAAACTGCTCAATCAAAGAAAGGTTCAACTCCTTGAGATGAATGCACAGATCAGAAAGAAGTTTCCCAGAATGCTTCTGTGTACTTTTTATGTGAAGATATTTCCTACTTCACCATAGGTCTCAAAGCGTTCCAAATGTCTACTTTCAGATTCCACAACAAGAGTGTTTCAAAACAGCTCAATCAAAAATGAGATTCAGTTCTGTGAGACGAATGCACAGATCAAAAAATTTTTCACAAAGTTCTTCTGTGTAGTTTTTATGTAAAGATAGTTCCTTTTTCACATAGGCCTCAAAGTGCTCCAAGTGTCTACCTGCAGATTCCACAAAAAGAGTGTTTCAAAACAGCTCAATCAAAAAAAATGTTCAACTCTGTGAGATGAATGCACAGATAAGAAAGAAGTTTCACAGAATGCTTCTGTGTAGTTTTTAAGGGAAGATATTTCGTTTTTCACTGTAGGACTCAAACTGATCCAAATGTCAACTTGCAGATTCTACAAAAAGAGTGTTTCAAAACTGATCAATCAAAAGTTCAACTCTGTAAGATAAATGCATGCACCAGAAGGAAGTTTTGTAGAATGCTTCTGTGTAGTTTTAGGTGAAGATATTTCCTTTTTCACCATAGGCCTCAAAGCGCTGCAAATGTTCACTTGCAGATTCTTCAAAAAGTGTGTTTCAAAACTGCTCAATCTAAAGAAAGATTCAAATCTGTGAGATGAATGCACAGATCAGAAAGAAGTTTTTCAGAATGCTTCTGTTTAGTTTTAATGTGAAGATATTTCCTTTTTCACCATAAGCCTCAAAGCACTCCAAATGTTCTCTTGCAGATTCTACAAAAAGAGTGTTTCAATACTGCTCAATCAAAAGAAATGTTCAAATCTATGATATGAATCTACAGATCAGAAAGAAGTTTCCCAGAATGTTTCTGTGTACTTTTTATGTGAAGATATTTCCTTTTTCACCATTGGCCTCAAAGCGCTCCAAATGTCTACTTGCAGATTCAACAGAAAGAGAATTTCAAAAGAGAACAATAAAAAAAGTTCAAATCTGTGAGATGAATGCACAGATGAGAAAGAGGTTTCGCAGAATGATTCATGTAGTTTTTATCTGAAGATATTTCCTTTTTCACAATAGGCGTCAAAGCACTCCAAATATCCATGTGCAGATTTCAAAAAACAGTGTTTTGAAAGTGCTCAATGAAAACAAAGGTTCAACTCTGTGAGATGAATGCACAGATCGGAAAGAAGTTTCCCAGAATTCTTCTGGGTATTTTTTATGTGATGGTATTTCTTTTCACCATAGGACTCAAGGCGACACAACTTTCCACTTGGCAGATACTACAAAAAGAGTGTTTCAAAACTGCTGAATCAAAAGAAAGGTTCTACTCTGTGAGATGAATGCACAGATCAGAAAGAAGTTTCAGAGAATGCTTCTGCGTTGTTTTTATTTGAAGACATTTCCTTTTTCACCATAGGCCACAAAGCGCTCCACATGTCCACTTGCAGATTGCACAAAAAGACTGTTTCAGTACTGCTCATTCCAAAGAAAGGTTCAACTCTGTGAGATGAATGCACTTTTCAGAAGGAAGTTTCACAGAATGTTTCAGTATAGTTTTCATATGAAGATATTAATTTTTTCACCATTGGCCACAAAGCCTTACAAATGTCCACTTGCAGATTCTACAAAAAGAGTGGTTCAAAACAACTCAATAAAAAGAAAGTTTCAACTCTGTTAGATGAAAGCACTGATCAGAAAGAAGTTTCACAGAATGCTTCTGTGTAGTTTTTAAGTGAAGATATTTCCTTTCTCACCACTGGCCTCAGAGAGCTCCAAATGTCCAATTGCAGATTCCACAAAAAAAGAGTTTCAAAATGGCTTAATCAAAGGAAAGGTTCAACTCTGTGAGATGAATGCACAGATCAGAAAGAAGTTTTGCAGAATGCTTCAGTGTACTTTTTATGTGAAGATATTCCCTTTTCACCATAGGCCTCAAAGCACTCCAAATGTCCACTTTGCAGATTCCACAAAAAGAGTGTTTCAAAAGAGCTCAATGAAAAAAAAGTTCAACTCTGTGAGATGTATGCACAGATCAGAAAGAAATTTCGCAGAATGCTTCTGTGTACTTTTTATCTGAAGATATTTCTTTTTTCACAATAGGCCTCAAAACGTTCCAAATATCCACATGCAGATTCCACAAAAAGAGTGTTTCAAAACTGCTCAATCAAAAGAAAGGTTCAACTCTATGAGGTGAATGCACAGATCAGAAAGAAGTTTTGCAGAATGCTTCTGTGTAGTTCTATGTGAAGATATTTCCTTTTTCACCATAGGCCACAAAGCATACAAAATGTCCACCTCCAGATTCCACAAAAAGAGGGTTTCAAAAATGTTCAATCAAAAGAACGGTTCAACTCTGTGAGACGAATCCACAGATCAGAAAGAATTTTGCAGAATGCTTCTGTGTAGTTTTTATGTGAAGATATTTCATTTTTCACCATAGGCTTCAAAGCGCTCCAAATGTTCAGTTGCAGATACTTCAAAAAGACTCTTTCAAAACTGCTCAATCAAAATAAAGGTTCAACTCTGTGAGATGAACGCAGAGATAAGAAAGAAGTTTTGTAGAATGCTTTTTTTGTAGTTTTTATCTGAAGATATTTCCTTTTTCACAATAGGCCTCAAAGGGCTCCAAATGTCCACCTGCAGATTTTACAAAAGATTGTTTCAAAACTGCTCGATCCAAACAAAGATTCAACTCTGTGAGATGAATGCACAGATCAGAGAGAAGTTTTGCAGAATGCCTGTGTGTAGTTTTTAGGTGAAGATATTTCCTTTTTCACAAAGGTCTCAAAGCATTCCAAATGTCGACTTGCAGATTCTACAAAAAGAGTGTTTCAAATCTGCTCAATCAAAAGAAAGGTCAACTCTGTGAGATGAATGCACAGATCAGAAAGAAGCTTTGCAGAATGCTTCTGTGTAGTTTTTATGGGAAGATATTTTCTTTTTCACCATAGGCCTCAAAGCGTACCAAATGTCCACCTCCAGAGTCTACAAAAAGAGTGTTTCAAAATTGTTCAATCAAAATTATGATTCAACTGCATGTGACGAATGCACAGATCAGAAAGAAGTTTCACAGAATGCTTCTGTGTAGTTTTTATGTGAAGATATTTCATTTTTCACCATTGGCCTCAAATCCCTCCAAATATCCAATTGCAGATTCCACAAACAGATGGTTTCAAATCTGCTTAATCAAAAGAAAGTTTCAACTCTGTGACATGAATGCACAGATCAGAAAGAAGTTTCCAGAATGCTTCTTTGTAGTACTATGTGAAGATATTTCCTTTTTCACCATAGGCCTCAAAGCACTCCAAATGTTCACTCGCAGATTCTTTAAAAAGATTGTTTCAAATCTGCTCAATCAAAAGAAAGGTTCAACTCTGTGAGATGAATGCACAGATCACAATGAAGTTTCGCAGAATGCTTCTGTGTAGTTTTTATGGGAAGATATTTCTTTTTTCACCATATGCCTCAAAGCGCCCAAATGTCCTCTCGGTAGATAGTTACAAAAAGGGTGTTTTAAAACTACAGAATCAAAAGGAAATTTCAACTCTGTGAGATGAATGAACATATCAGGAAGAAGTTTCACAATATGCTTCTGTGTAGCCTTTATGTGAAGATATTTCCTTTTTTAACCATAGGCCTCAAAGCCCTCCAAATGTCCACGTGCAGATTCTTCAGAAACCGTGTTTCAAAACTGCTCAATCAAAAGAAATATTCTGCTCTGTGAGATGAATGCAGAGATAAGAAAGAAGTTTTCTCAGAATGCTTCTGTGTAGTTTTTATGTGAAGATATTCCCTTTTTCACCATAGGCCTCAAAGAGCTCCAAATGTCCACTTGCAGAATCTACAAAAATAGTGTTTCAAAATTGCTCAATCAAAAGAAACATTCAAATCTGTGAGATGAATGCACAGATCAGA
Organism: Nomascus leucogenys; assembly: GCF_006542625.1. Taxonomy (NCBI): domain Eukaryota; kingdom Metazoa; phylum Chordata; class Mammalia; order Primates; family Hylobatidae; genus Nomascus; species Nomascus leucogenys. The sequence goes on from NW_022096050.1 coordinate 77,368, forward strand.
AAGAAGTTTCACAGAATGCTTCTGTGTTGTTTTTATGTGAGATATTCCCTTTTTCAACATAGACCTCGAAGCACTCCAAATGTCCACCTTCTGATTCTTCAGAAAGAGAGTTTCAAAACTGCCCAATCTAAACAAAGTTTCAACTCTGTGAAATGAATGTGCAGATCAGAAAGAAGTTTTGCAGAATGCTTCTGTGTAGTTTTTAGGTGAAGATATTGGATTTTTCACCATTGGCCTCAAAGCGTTCCAAATGTCCACTTGCAGATTCTACAAAAAGAGTGTTTCAAAACTGCTCAATCAAAAGAAAGCTTCAACTCTGTAAGATGAATGCACAGACCAGCAGAAGTTTTGCAGAATGCTTCTGTGTAGTTTTCATGTGGAGATATTTCCTTTTTCACCATAGGCCTCAAAGCAAAGCAAATGTCCACCTCCAGATTCTACAGAAAGAGGGTTCCAAGACTGCTCAATCAAAAGAAAAGTTCAACCCTGTGAGATGAATGCACAGACCAGGAAGAAGTTTTGCAGAATGCTTCTATGTAGTTTTATTTGAAGATATTTCCTTTTTCACCATTGGCCTCGAAGCACTCCAAATGTCCACTTGCAGATTCTTCGAAAAGAGTGTTTCAAAACTGCTCAATCAAAAGAATGGTTCAACTCTGTGAGATGAATGCGCAGATGAGAAAGAAGTTTCACAGAATGCTTCTTTGTAGTTTTTATGGGAAGATATTTCCTTTTTCACCATATGCCTCAAAGCGCTCCAAATGTCCTCTTGGCAGATAGTAAAAAAAAAAGAGTGTTTTAAAACTGCTGAATCAAAAGAAAGGTTGAACTCTTTGAGATGAATGATCAGATTGAAAGAAGTTTCACGGAATGCTTCTGTGTAGTTTTCATGTGGAGATATTTCCTTTTTTAACAATAGGCCTCAAAGCGCTCTAAATGTCCACTTGCAGATTCTTCAAAAAGAGTGTTTCAAAAACTGCTCAATCAAAAGAAATATTCGGCTCTGTGAGATGAGTACACCGATCAGAAAGAAGTTTCGCAGAATGCTTCTGTGTAGTTTTTATGTGAAGATATTCCCTTTTTCACCATAGGTCTCAAAGTGCTCCAAATGTCCACTTGCAGATTCTACAAAAAGCGTGTTTCAAACCTGCTCCATCAAATAAATGTTCAACCCTGTGAGAGGAATGCACAAATCAGAATGAAGTTTCCCAGAATGCTTCTGTGTTGTTTTTATGTGAAGATATTCCCTTTTTCACCATAGACCTCAAAGCACTCCAAATGTCCACCTTCTGATTCTTCAAAAAGAGAGTTTCAAAACTGCCCAATCTAAACAAAGTTTCAACTGTGTGAAATGAATGTGCAGATCAGAAAGAAGTTTTGCAGAATGCTTCTGTGTAGTTTTCATGTGGAGATATTTTCTTTTTCACCGTAGGCCTCAAAGCGAAGCAAATATCCACCTCCAGATTCTACAGAAAGAGGGTTTCAAAACTACTCAATCAAAAGAAAGGTTCAACTCTGTGAGATGAATGCACATATCAGAAATAACTTTTGCAGAATGCTTCTCTGTAGTTTTTAGGTGAAGATATTTCATTTTTAACCATTGGCCTCAAAGCGTTCCAAATGTCCACTTGCAGATTCCACAAAAAGAGGGTTTCAAAACTGCTTAATCAAAAGAAAGGTTCAACTATGTGAGATGAATGCACAGATCAAAAAGATGTTTCACAGAATGCTTCTGTGTTGTTTTTATTTGAAGATATTTCCTTCTTCACCATAAGCCTCAAAGTGCTCCAAATGTCTGCTTGCAGATCCTACAAAAAGCCTGATTCAAAACTGCTCAATCAAAAGAAAGTTTCAACTCTGTGAGATGCATGCACAGATTAGTAAGTAGATTCCCAGAATGCTTCTGTGAAGTTTTTCGGTGAAGATATTTCCTTTTTCACCATAGTCATCATAACGTTTCAAATGTCCACTTGCAGATTCTGCAAATAAAGTGTTTCAAAACTGCTCAATCCAAAGAAAGTTTTAACTCTGTGAGATGAATGCACAGACCAGAAAGAAGTTTCACAGAATGCTTCTGTGAGGTTTTTATTTGAAGATATTCCCTTTTTTACTATACGCCTCAAAGCGCTCCAAATGTGAACTTGCAGATTCTGCAAAAAATGTTTCAAAACTGCTCAATCAAAAGAAAGGTTCAACTCTGTGAGATGAATGCACAGATCAGAAAGAAGTTTCCAAGAATGCTTCTGTGTACTTTTTATGTGAAGATATTTCCTTTTTCACCATAGGCCTCAAAGCGCTTCAAATGTCTACTTGCAGATTCCACAAAAGGAGTGTTTCAAAACAGCTCAATCAAAAATAACGTTCAAATCTGTGAGATGAATGCACAGATCAACATAAGTTTCGCAGAATTCTTCTGTGTAGTTTTGATGTAATGATATTTCCTTTTTCACCACAGGCCTCAAAGCACTCTAAATGTCCTCTTGCAGATTCTACAAAAAGAGTGTTTCAAAACTGCTCAATCAAAAGAAAGGTTCAACTCTTTGAGATGAATGCACAGATCAGAAAGAAGCTACCCAGAATGCTTCTGTGTACTTTTTATGTGAAGATATTTTCTTTTCACCGTAGGCCTCATAGCGTTCCAAATGTCTACCTGCAGATTCCACAAAAAGAGTGTTTCAAAACAACTCAATCCAAAAAAAGTTCAACTCTGTGAGATGAATGCACAGTTCAGAAAGAAGTTTCACAGAATGCTTCAATGAAGTATATAGGGGAAGATATTTCCTTTTTCACCATAGGCCTCAAAGCGTACCAAATGGCCACTTGCAGATTCTACAAAAAGAGTGTTTCAAAACTGCTCACTCAAAAGAAAGTTTCAACTCTGTGAGACGAATGCACAAATCAGGAAGAACTTTTTGCAGAATGCTTCTGTGTAGTTTTTTAGGTGAATATATTTCATTTTCACCATTGGCCTCAAAGCGTTCCAAATGTCCACTTGCAGATTCTTCAAAAAGAGTGTTTCAAAACTGCTCAATGAAAAGAAAGCTTCAACTCTGTAAGATGAATGCACAGATCAGAAAGAAGTTTTGCAGAATGCTTCTGTGTAGTTTTTATGTGGAGATATTTCCTTTTCACCATAGGCCTCAAAGCACTCCAAATGTCCACTTGTAGATTCTAGAAAAAGAGTTTTTCAAAACTGCTCAATCAAAAGAAAGGTTCAACTCTGTGGGATGAATTCACAGGTCAGAAAGAAGTTTCGCAGAATGCTTCTGTGTAGTTTTTATGTGAAGATATTTCCTTTTTCACCATAGGCCCCAAAGGCCTCCAAATGCCACTTGCAGATTCTAAAAAGAGTGTTTGTAAACCGCTCAATCAAAAGAAAGGTTCAACTCTGTGATATGAATGCACAGATAAGAAAGAAGTTTCGCAGAAAGTTTCTGTGTAGTTCTTATGTGAAGATATTTCCTTTTTCACCATAGGCCTCAAAGCACACCAAATGTCCACTTGCAGTGCCACAAAAGAGTGTTTCAAAACTGCTCAATCAAAAGAAAGGTTCAACTCTGTGAGACGAATGCACAGATCACAAACAGTTTTCTCCAAATTTCTTGTCTAGTTTTTATTTGAAGGTATTTCCTTTTCCAGTTTAAGCCATAGAGCTCTCCAAATATCCAATTGCAGATTCTACAAAGAGAGTGTTTCAAAACTACTCAAACAAAAGAAAGGTTCAACCCTGTGAGACGAATGCACAGATCACAAAATTTTCTCAGAATTCTTCTGTCTAGTTTTTATTTGAAGATATTTCCTTTTCCACTATATGCCGCGGAGCTCTCCAAACATCCAATGGCAGATTCTACAAAAAGAGTGTTTCAAAATTGCTCAATGAAAAGAAAGGTTAAACTCTGAGTGAGGAATGCACACATAACAAGGAAGTTTGTCATAATGCATCTCTGTCGTTTTTATGTGGAGATATTTCCTTTTTTCAGCAGAGGCCTCAAACCACTCCAAATATCCACTTGCAGATTCCACAAAAAGAGTGGTTCAAAACTGCTCAATCAAAAGAAAGGTTCAACTCTGTGTGATGAATGCACAGATCAGAAAGAAGTTTTGCAGAATGCTTCTGTTTAGTTTTTTATGTGAAGATATTTCCTTTTGCACCATAGGCCTCAAACCGCTCCACATGGCCACTTGCAGATTCTACAAAAAGAGTATTTCAAAACTGCTCAATAAAAGGTTCTCTCTGTGAGATGAATGCACAGATGAGAAAGAAGCTTTCGCAGAAAGCTTCTGTGTAGTTTTTATGTGAAGATATTTCCTTTTCTCACAATAGGCCCTCAAAGTGCTCCAAATGTCCACTTGCAGATTCTACAAAAAGAGTGTTTGAAAACTGCTCAATCAAAAGAAAGGTTCAACTCTGTGAGATGAATGCACAGATAACAAACAAGTTTCTCAGAATTCTTCTGTCTAGTTTTTATTTGAAGGTCTTTCCTTTTCTACAATAGGCCGCAGAGCTCTCCAAATTTCAATGGCAGTTTCTACAGAAAGAATGTTTCAAAACTGCTCAATCAAAAGAGGGTTTAAAATCTGAGTGAGGAATGCACACATAACAATGTAGTTTTTCAGAATGCTTCTGTGTTTTTTTTAAGTGGAGATAATACCTTTTTCACCATAAGCCTGAAAGCGCTCCAAATGTCCACTTGCAGATTCTAATAAAAGAGTTTTTTCAAAACTGCTCAATAAAAAAACGTTCAATTTTGTGTGATGAATGCTCATATCAGAAAATAGTTTAGCAGAATGCTTCTCTGTAGTTTTTATGTGAAGATATTTCCTTTTTCACCTTAGCCCTCAATGGTCTCCAAATGTCTACTTGCAGATTCTACAAAAAGGGTGTTCCAAAACTGTTCAATCAAAAGAAAGATTCAAACCTATGACACGAATGCACAGATCACAAAGAAGTTTCTCAGAATTCTTCTGTTCTAGTTTTTATTTGTAGATATTTCCTTTTATTACTATAGGCTACAGAGTTCTCCCAGTATCCAATGGCAGATTCTACAAAAGGAGTGTTTCAAACAGCTCAATCAAAAGAAAGTTTTGAAATGTGAATGAGGAATGCACACATAACAAGGAAGTTTGTCAGAATGCTTCTGTGTAGTTTTTATGTGAAGATATTTCCTTTTCCCCATAGGCATCAAAGCGCTTGAAAGGTCCACTTGCAGATTGTACAAAAAGAGTGTTTGAAAACTTCTCAATTGATAGAAAGGTTCAACTCAGTGAGATGAATGCACAGATCAGAAAGAAGTTTCATAGAATGCTTCTGAGGAGTTTTATATGAAGATATTTCCTTTTTCACAAAAGCCTCAAAACGCTACAAATGTCCACTTGCAGATTCAGCAAAAAGAGTGTTTCAAAACTGCTCAATCAAAAGTAACGTTCAACTCTGTGAGGCGAATGCACAGATCACAAATAAGTTTCTCAGAATTCTTCTGTCTAGTTTTTATTTGAAGATATTACCTTTTCAACTATAGGCTGCAGAGTTTTCCAAATATCCAATTGCAGATTCCACAAAAAGAGTGTTTCAAAACTGCTCAATCAAAAGAAAGGTTAAACTCTGAGTGAGGAATGCCCACATAACAGGGAAGATTGTCAGAATGCTTCTGTGTAGTTTTTATGTGGAGATATTTCCTTTTTCACCATAGGCCTCAAAGAGCTCCAAATGTCCACTTGCAGATTCTACACAAAGAGTGTTTCAAAACTGGCTCAATCAAAAGAAAGGTTCAACCCTGTGAGATGAATGCAGAGATCAGAAAGAAGTTTTGCAGCACGCTTCTGTGCAGTTTTTATGTGAGGATATTTCCTTTTCACCATAGGCCACACAGCACTCCAAATGTCCACTTGCAGATTGTTCAAAAAGAGTGTTTCAAAACTGATCAGTCAAAAGAAAGGTACAACTCTGTGAGATGAATGCACATATCAGAAAGAAGTTTCACAGAATGCTTCTTTGTAATTTTTATGTGAAGATGTTTCCTTTTCCACCAGAGGCCTCAAAGCCTCCAAATGTCCACTTCCAGATTCAACAAAAAGAGTGTTTTAAAAACTGCTCAGTCAAAAGAACGTTTCAATTCTGTGAGACAAATGCACAGATCACAAGGAAGTTTCTCAGAATTCTTGTGCTAGTTTTTATTTGAAGATATTTCCTTTTCCACTCTTGGCCGCAGAGCTCTTCAAATATCCAAATGGCAGATTCTACAAAAAGAGTGTTTCAAAATTGCTCATCCAAAGAAAGGTTAAACTCTGAGTGAGGAATGCACATATAACAAGGAAGTTTGTCAGAATGCTTCTGTGTAGTTTTTATGTGAAGATATTTCCTTTTTTACCTTTGGTCACAAAAGCGCTCCAAATGTCAACTTGCAGATTCTAAAAAAACAGTGTTTCAAAACTGCTCAATCCAAAGAAGGGTTAAACTCTGTGAGATGAATGCACAGATCAGAAAGAAGTTGCTCAGAATGTTTCTGTGTAGTTTTTATATGAAGGTATTTCCTTTTTAACCATATGCCTCAAACAACTACAAATGCCACTTGTAGATTCTACAAAAGAGTGTTTCAAAACTGTTCAATCAAAAGAAACGTTCAACTCTGTGAGACGAATGCACAGATCACAAAGAAGTTTCTCAGAATTCTTCTGTCTGTTTTTATTTGAAGATATTTCCTTTTTCACCAAAGGCCCAAAGCACTCTAAAAGTCCTCTTGCAGTTTCTACAAAAAGCGTGTTTCAAACTGCTCAATCAAAAGAAAAGTTCATCTCTGTGAGATGAATGCACAGATCAGAAAGAAGTTTCACAGAATGCTTCTGTGTAGTTTTTATATGAAGATATTCCCTATCTCACCATAGACCTCTAAGCACTCCAATTGTCCACTTGCAGATTCTACAAAAAGAGTGTTTCAAAACTGCTCAATCAAAAGAAGGGTTCAACTCTGTGAGATGAATGCACGGATGAGAAAGAAGTTTTGCAGAAGGCTTCTGTGTAGTTTTTATGTGAAGATATTTCCTTTTTCACCATAGGCCTCAAAACCCTCCAAATGTCCACTTGCAGATCCTACAAAAAGAGTGTTTCAAAAAGGCTCAATCAAAAGAAAGCTTCAACTCTGAGTGAGGAATCCACACATAACAAGGAAGTTTGTCAGAATGCTTCTGTGTAGTTTTTAGTTGTAGGTATTTCATTTATCACCATAGACCTCAAAGTCCTCCAAATGTCCACTTGCAGATTCTACAAAAAGAGTGTTTCAAAACTGCTCAATCAAAGAAACGGTCAACTCTGTGAGATGAATGCACAGATCAGAAAGAAGTTTCTCAGAATTCTTTTTTTTTTTTGAGATGGAGTCTCACTCTGTTGCCCAGGCTGGAGTGCAGTGGCACAATCTCGCTCGCTGCAAGCTCCGACTCCCGGGTTCATGCCATTCTCCTGCCTCAGCCTCTCTGAGTAGCTGGGACTACAGGCACCCGCCACCATGCCTGGCTAATTTTTTTTGTATTTTTAATAGAGACGGGGTTTCACCATGGTCTTGATCCTCTGACCTCATGATCCGCCCGCCTCGCCTGCCAAAGTGCTGGGATTACAAGCGTGAGCCACGGTGCCCAGCCCTCAGAATTCTTTTGTGTAGTTTTTATATGAAGATATTTACTTTTTCAATATAGGCCTCAAACCGCTCCAAATATCCACCTGCAAATTCTACAAAAAGAGTGTTTCAAAACTGCTCAATCAAAAGAATGGTTCAACCCTGTGAGATGAATGCACAGATCAGAAAGAAGTTTCACAGAAGGCTACCATGCAGTTTTTATGTGAAGATATTTCCTTTTTCACCATAGGCCTCATAGAGCTCCAAATGTCCACTTGCAGATCCTACAAAAAGAATGTTTCAAAACTGCTCAATCAAAAGTAAGGTTCAAATGTTTGAGATGAATGCACAGATCAGAAAGAAGTTTTGCAGAATCCTTCTCTGTAGTTTTTATGTGAAGATATTTCCTTTTTCACCATAGGCCTCAAAGTGCTCTAAATTTCCACTTGCAGTTTCTTCAAAAAGAGTGTTTCGAAACTGCTCAATCAAAAAAGGTTATACTCTGAGTGATGAATTCACACATAACAAGGAAGTCTGTCAAAATGCTTCTGTATAGTTTTTATGTGGAGATATTTCCTTTTTAGCATAGGCCTCTGAGTGCTCCAAATTCCTCTTACAGATTTGTACAAAAAGTGTGTTTCAAAACTGCTCAGTCAAAAGAAAGATTCAACTCTGTGAGATGAAAGCACAGATCAGAAAGAAGTTTCGCAGAATGCTTCTGTGTCGTTTTTATGTGAAGATATTTCCTTTTTCACCATAGGCCTCAAAGTCTTGAAATGTCCACTTGCAGATTCTACAAAAAGAGTGTTTCAAAACTGCTCAATCAAAAGGAAGTTTCAACTCTGTGAGATGAATGCATAGAACAGAAAGAGTTTGCAGAATGCTTATGTGTAGTTCTTAAGTGAAGATATTTCCTTTTTCGACATAGGCTTCAAACGCTCCAAATGTCCTTTTGCAGATTATACAAAAAGGGTGTTTCCAAACTGATCTATCAAAAGGAAGTTCAATCATGAGTGAGGAATGCACACATTACAAGGAAGGTTGTCAGAATGCTTTTGTGTAGTTTTCATGTGGAAATATTTCCTTTCTCACCATAGGCCTCAAAGCGCTCTGAATGTCCAATTGCAGATTCTACAAAAGAGTGTTTCAGAACTGCTCAATCCAAAAGAAAGGTTCAACACTATGAGATAAATGCAGAGATCAGAAGAAGTTTCGCAGAATGCTTCTGTGTAGTTTCTATGTGAAGATATTTCCTTTTTCACCATAGGCCTCAAAGTGCTCCAAATGTCCACTTGCCGATTTTACTAAAGGAGTTTTAAACTTTCTTTTGATTGAGCAGTTTTGAAACACTCTTACTGTAAAATCTCAGATTGGATATTGGAAAAGCTCTGCAGCCTATAGTGGAAAAGGAAAAATCTTCAAATAAAACTAGAGAGAAGAATTCTGAGAAAATTCTTTGTGATCTGTGCATTCGTCTCACAGGGTTGAACCTTTCTATTCATTGAGCCATTTTGAAACTTTCTTTTTGTAGTATATGCTGTTGGATAATTGGAGAGCTTTGTGGCATATAGTGGAAAAGGAAATATCTTCAAATAGAAACCACATAGAACAATTCTGAGAAACATCTTTGTGATCTTTGCATTCATCTCACAGAGTTGAACCTTTCTTTTGATTGAGCAGTTTTGAAACCTCTTTTTTAGAATCTGCAAGTGGATATTTGGAACGCTTCGAGGCCTATTGTGAAACAGGAAATATCTTCACATAAAACTATACAGAAGCATTTTGAGAAACTTCTTTCTGATCTGTGCATTCATCCCACAGAGTTGAAACTTTCTTTTGATTGATCAGTTTTGAAACACTCTTTTTGTAGAATCTGCCATTGGATATTTACAGAGCTCTGTGGCCTGTAGTGGAAAAGGAAATATCTTCAAATAAAAACTAGACAGAAGAATTCTGAGAAACTTCTTAGTGATCTGTGCATTCGTCTCACAGAGTTGAACCTTTCTTTTGATTGAGGAGTTTTAAAACCCCTCTTTTTCTACAATCTGCAGGTAGACTTTTTGAGCGCTTTGAGGTCTATGGTTGCAAATTAAATATTTCATATAAAAACTACACAGATGCATTCTGCAAAACTTCCTTCTGATCTGTGCATTCATCTTGCAGAGTTGAAAATTTCTTTGGATTGAGCAATTTTGACACACTCTTTTTTTAGAATCTGCAACTGGACATTGGAGCGCTTTGTGACCAATGGTAAAAAGGAAACGTCTTCACATAAAAACTACACAGAAGCATTCTGACAAACTTCCTTGTTATGTGTGCATTTCTCAGTCAGAATTTAACGTTTGTTTTGTTTGAGCAGTTTTGAAACACTCTTTTTGTATAATCTGCAAGTGAACATTTGGAGCGCTTTGAGGCCTATTGTGAAAAAGGAAACATCTTCACATAAAAACTACACGGAAGCATTCTGACCATCTTCCTTGTTTTATGTGCATTCTTCACTCCGGGTTTAACCTTTCTTTTGATTTAGCAGTTTTGAAATGCTCTTTTGTAGAATCTGCAAGTTAACAATTGGAGCATTTTGAGGCCTGCGCTGAAAAAGGCAATATCTCCACATAAAAGCTACACAGAAGCATTCTGACAAACTTCCTTGTTATGTGTGCATTCCTTACCCAGAATTTAACCTTTCTTTTGATTGTGCAGTTTGGAAGCACTCTTTTTGTAGAATCTGCATGTGGACATTTGGAGCGCTTCTAGGCCTATGGTGAAAAAGGAAATATCTCCACAGAAAAACGACACAGAAGCATTCTGACAAACTTCCTAGTTGTCTGTACATTCCTCACTCCGAGTTTAACATTTCTTTTGATTGAGCCGTTTTGAACACTCTTTTTGTAGAATCTGCCATTGGATATTTTGGAGAGCTCTGTGGCCAAGAGTGGAAAAGGAAATATCTTCAAATAAAAAAATAGAAGAATTCTAAGGAACTCCTTTGGGACCCGTGCATTCATCTCACAGAGTTGAAACTTTCTTTTGATTGAGCAGTTTTAAAACACTCTGTTTGTAGAAACTGGAAATGGACATTTGGAGTGCTTTGAGGCCTATGGTGGAAAAGGAAACATCTTCACATAAAAACTACAGAGAAGGCCGGGCGCGGTGGCTCATGCTTTTAATCCCAACACTTTGGGAGGCCGAGGCAGGCGGATCACGAGGTCAGGAGATCGAGACCACGGTGAAACCCCGTCTCTACTAAAAAATACAAAAAATTAGCCGGGTGTGGTGGTGGGTGCCTATAGTCCCAGCTACTCAGAGAGGCTGAGTCAGGAGAATGGCGTGAACCCGGGAGGCGGAGCTTGCAGTGCGCCGAGATTGCACCACAGCACTCCAGCCTGGGTGACAGAGCGAGACTCGTCTCAAAAAAAAAAAAAAAATACAGAGAAGCATTCTGAGAAACTTCTTCCTGATCTGTGCATTCATCTCACAGACTTGTACCTTTCTTTGGATTGAGCAGTTTTGAAACACACTTTTTGTAGAATCTGCAAGTGGACATTTGGAGAACATTGAGGCCTATGGTGAAAAAACGAAATATCTTCCCATAAAAACTACACAGAGCATTCTGAGAAACTTCTTTGTGATCTGTGCATTCATCTCACAGAGTTGAACCTTTCTTTTGATTGAGCAGTTTTGAAACACTCTTTTTGTAGAATCTACAAGAGGACATTTGGAGCTATTTGAGGCCTATGGTGAAAAAGGAAATATGTCCACATAAAAACTACACAGAAGCATTCTGTGAAACTTCTTTATCATCTGTGCATTCCTCACTCAGAGTTTAACCTTTCTTTTGATTGAGCAGTTTTGAAACACTCTTTTTGTAGAATCTGCAAGTGGACATTTGGAGCCTTAGAGGTCTATGGTGAAATAGGGAATATTTTCACATAAAAACTACACAGAAGCATTCTGTGAAACTTCTTTCTGATGTATGCATTCACCACACAGGGTTTAACCTTTCTTTTGTTTGAGCAGTTTTGAAACACTCTTTTGGTAGAATCTGCAAGTGGACATTTGGAGCGCTTTGGGGCCTATGTTGAAAAAGGAAATATCTTCACATAAAAACTACACAGAAGCATTCTGTGAAACTTCTTTCTTTTCTGTGCATTCATCTCACCGATTTGAACGTTTCTTTTGTTTGAGCAATTTTTGAAACACACTTTTTGTAGAATCTGCAAGTGGACATTTGGAGCGCCTTGAGGCCTATGGTGAAAAAGGAAATATCTTCACATAAAAACTACACAGAAGCATTCTGCAAAACCTTCTTTCTAATCTATGCATTCATCTCACAGAGGTGAACCTTTCTTTTGATTGACCATTTTTGAAACAGTCTGTTTGTAGAATCTGCAAGTGACATTTGGAGCGCTTTGAGGCCTATGGTGAAAAAGGAAATATCTTCACATAAAAACTACAAAGAAGCATTCTAGGAAACTTCTTTCTTATCTCTGCATTCATCTCACAGATTGAACCCTTATTTTGATTGAGCAGTTTTGAAAGAGTCTTTTTTGAAGTATCTGCAAGTGAACATTTGGAGCGCTTTGAAGCCTATGGTGAAAAAGGAAATATCTTCACATAAAAACTACACAGAAGCATTCCGTGAAACCTCCTTCTGATCTGTGGATTCGTCTCACAGAGTTGAACCTTTCTTTTGATTGAACATTTTTGAAACACTCTTTTTGTGGAATCTGCAAGTGAACATATGTAGGGCTTTGAGGCCTATGGTGAAAAAGGAAATATCTTCACATAAAAACTACACAGAAGCATTCTGCGAAACTTTTTTCTGATCTGTGCATGCATCACACAGCATCAAACCTTTCTTTTGATTGAGCAGTTTTGAATCCTTCCTTTTGTAGAAACTGCAAATGGACATTTGGAGTGCTTTGAGGCCTATGGTGTAAAAGGAAATATCCCCACATAAAAACTACACAGAAGCATTCTGACAAACTTCCCTCTTATGTGTGCATTCCTCTGAGAGTTTAACCCTTTCTTTCGATTTAGCAGTTTTGAAACTCTCTTTTTGTAGAATATGTAGGTGGACATTTGGAGTGCTTTGAGGCACATGGTGAAAAATGAACAATCTTCACATAAAACTACACAGAAGCATTTTGTGAAACTTCTTTTTGATCTGTGCATTCATCTCACAGAATTTAACCTTTCTTTTGATTGAGCAGTTTTGAAACACTCTTTTTGTAGAATCTTCAAGTGGACATTTGGAGTGCTTTGAAGCCTATGGGAAATAGGAAATATCTTCACATAAAAACTACACAGAAGCATTCTGCCAAACTTCTTTCTGATCTATGGATTCAACTCACAGAGTTGAACTTTTCTTTTGATTGATCAGTTCGAAACACTGTTTTTGTAGAATCTGCAGGTGGATATTTGGAGCACTTTCAGGCCTGTGGTGAAAAAGGAAATATCCCCACATAAAAACTACACAAAAGGATTCTGACAAAGTTCCCTGTTATGTGTGCATTCCTCAGTGAGAGTTTAACCTTTCTTTTGATTGAGCAGTGTTGAAACACTCATTTGGAGAATCTGCAAATGGACATTTGGAGCGCTGTGAGGGCTATGGTGAAAAAGAAAATATCTTCACATAAAAACTACACAGAAGCATTCTCAGAAACTTCTTTCTGATCTTTGCATTCATCTCACAGAGTTTAAACTTTCTTTTGATTGAGCAGTTTGAAACACCCTTTTTGTAGAATCTGCAAGAGGACATTTGGAGCGCTTTGAGGCCAAAGGAAAAAAGGAAATATTTTCATATAAAAAACTACACAGAAGCATTATGAAAATTTTCCTTTTTATGTGTGCATTCCTCACTCAGAGTTTAACCTTTCTTTTCCTTGAGCAGTTTTAAAACACTCTTTTTATACAATCTGCCATTGGATATTTGGAGAGCTCTGCAGAATACTTGAAAAGAAATATCTTCAAATAAAGACTAGACAGAAGAATTCGAGAAGCTTCTTTGTGATCTGTGCATTCGTCTCACAGAGTTGAACCTTACTTTGGATTGAGCAGTTTTGAAACACTCTTTTTGTTTAATCTGCAAGCAGACATTTCTAGGGTTTGATGCCTATGTTGAAAAAATAAATATCTTCACATAGAAAAGAGATAGAAGCTTTCTGACAATCTTCTTTGTGATATGTGCATTCATCTCACAGAGTTGAACCCTATTTTGATAGAGCAGGTTTGAAACCCTCTCTTTGTGAAATCTGCATTTGGACATTTGGAGCGCTTTGAGCCCACAGTGGAAAATAAAATATTTTCACATAAAAACTAGACAGAAGAATTCTGATCAACGTCTTTGTGATACGTGCATTCTTCTCACAGAGTTGAACTTTACTTTTGATAGAACGGTTTTGAAACTCTCTTTTTGTATTATCTGCAATGGAACATTTGTTGCCTTTTGAGGCCTATCTTGGAAAGGGAAATATCTTCATATAAAAACTAGACAGAAGCATTCTGACAAACTTCTTTGTGATGTGTGCATTAGTGTCACAGAGTGGAACCTTACTTTTCATTGAGTAGTTTTGAAACCCACTTTTTGTAGAATTTGAAAGTGGACATTTGGAGCACTTTGAGGCTTATGGTGGAAAAAGAAATATCTTCACACAAAAACTACACAGAAGTACTCTGACAAACTTCTTTGTGATGTGTGCATTCATCTCACAGAGTTGAAACTTACTTTTGATAGTGCAGCTTTGAAACACTTTTTTTAAGAATTTGCAAGTGGACATTTGGAGCACTTTGAGGCCGATGGCGAAAAGGAAATATCTTCACATTAAAACTAGATAGAAGCATTCTGACAAATTTTTTTGTGACGTGTGCATTCATCTCAGAGTGTTGAACCTTACTTTTGATTGAGCAGCTTTGAAACCCTCTTTTTGTAGAATCTGCAATTGGACATTTGGAGCGCTTTGAGGCCTATGGTGGAAATGGAAATATCTTCACATAAAAACCATACATAAGCATTCTAACAAATCCCTTTGTGATACATACATTCTTCTCACAGAGTTGAACTTTATTTTTGATAGAGCAGTTTTGAAACGGTCTTTTTGTATTATCTGCCATGGAACATTTTTGCCTTTTAAGGCCTATCTTCAAAAGGGAAATATCTTCATATAAACGCTAGACAGAAGCATTCTGAGAAACCTCTTTGTGATGTGTGCATTAGTGTCACACAGTTGAACCTTACTTTTGATAGAGCAGCTTTGAAACACTCTTTTTACAGAATTTGCAAGTGTACATTTGGAGCGCTTTTTGTCCTATGGTGGAAAAGGAAATATTTTCACATAACAACTAGACAGAAGCATTCTCACAAATTTCTTTGTGATGTGTTCATTCATCTCACTGTGTTTAACCTTACTTTTCATAGAGCAGCTTTGAAAACACTCTTTTTGTAGAATCTGCATTTGGACATTGGAGTGCTTTGAGGCATACACTGGAAAAGGAAATATCTTCACATAAAAACCAGACAGAAGCATTCTGACAAATGATTTTGTGATACGTACATTCTTCTCACATAGTTGAACTTTAATTTTGATAGAGTAGTTTTGAAACGGTCTTTTTGTATTATCTGCCATGGGACATTTTTTGCCTCTTTAGGCCTTTCTTGGAAAGTGAAATACCTTCATATAAAAAATAGACAGAAGCATTCTGACAAACTTCTTTGTCATGTGTGCATTTATGTCACAGAGTCGAATCTTACTTTTCATTGAGCAGTTTTGAAAAACTCTTTTAGTAGAATATGCAAGTGACATTTTGAATGCTTTGTGTCCTATGGTGGAAAAGGAGATATCTTCACATAAAAACTAAACAGAAATATTCTGACAAACTTCTTTGTGATGTGTGCTTTCATCTCACAGAGTTGAACCTTACTTTTTATAGAGCAGCTTTGAACATTCTTTTTGTAGAATCTGCAAGGGGACATTTGGAGCTGTTTGAGGCCTATGGAAAAAGGGAAATATCTTCACATAAAAAAATAGAAGCATTTTGAGAACTTCTTTGTGATGGGTTGCATTCATCTTCACAGACTTTAACCTTTGCTTTTGATAGGGCTGGCTTTGAAACCACACTTTTTGTAGAATGTGCAAGTGGAACATTTTGAGCGACTTTTGAGGGCCTATGGTGGAAAAGGAAATACCTTCACATAAAAACTACACAGAATTATTCTGACAAACTTCTTGGTGCTGTGTGCATTCAGCTCGCACAGTTTACCTTACTTTTGATAGAGCAGGTTTGAAACATTATTTTTGTATTCTGCAAGTGGACGTTTGGAGTGCTTTGAGGCCTATGGTGGAAAAGGAAACATATCACATAAAAACTACACAGACGTTTCTGACAAACTTCTTTTGATGTGTGCTTTCATCTCACAGAGTTGGAAACTTTCTTATGATAGAACAGCTTGAAACACTCTTTTTATAGAATGTGCAATGGACATTTGGAGTGGTTTGATGCCTATGGTGAAAAATAAATATCTTCACATAAAAAAGAGACAGAAGCATTCTGACAATTTTTCTTTGTGATGTGTGCATTCATCTCACAAGTAAAACATTACTTTAAATAGAACACCTTTGAATCCCTCTCTTTGTAGATCTGCAATTGGACATTTGGAGCACTTTGATGCCTATGGTGGAAAAAGAAAATATCTTCACATAAAACTAGACAGAAGAATTCTGAAAACGCCTTTGTGATACGAGCATTCTTCTTACAGAGTTGAACTTTACTTTTGATATAGCAGTTTTGAAATCTCTCTTTTTGTATTATCTGCAATGGGACATTTGTGGCTTTTTGAGGCCTATCTTGGAAAGGGAAATATCTTCATATAAAAACTAGACTGAACCATTCTGAAAAACTTCTTTGTGATGTGTGCATTTGTGTCACAGAGTTGAACCTTACTTTTGATTCAGCAGTTTTGAAAACCCACTTTTTTGTAGAATTTGCTAGCAGGAAAATTTGCTGAGCTTTGAGGCTGATGGTGGAAAAGAATTATCTTCACACAAAGACTACACAGAAGTATTCTGACAAAGGCCTTTGTGATGTGTACATTCTTCTCACAGAGTTGAACTTTACTTTTGATCGTGCAGATTTCAACCCATCTTTTGTATTATCTGTCATGGGACATTTGTTGCCTTTTGAGGCCTATCTTGAAAGGGAAATATCTTCATATAAAAACTAGACAGAAGCATTCTGACACACTTCTTTTGATGTGTGCATTAATGTCACAGAGTTGAACCTTACTTTTTATTGAGAAGTTCTGAACCCACTTTTTGCAGAATCTGCAAGTGGATATTTGTAGTGCTTTGAGGCTTATGGTGGATAAAGAAATATCTTCACAAAAAAACTACACAGAAGTATTCTGACAAACTTCTTTGTGGTGTTTGCATTCATATCTGAGAGTTGAACCTTACTTTTGATTAGGTCAGGCTTTTGAAACACTCTTTTTATAGAATTTCCAATGGACATTTGGAGTGCTTAGAGGCCTATGGTGGAAAAGGAAATATCTTCACATAAACACTAGACAGAACCATTCTGACAAATTTCTTTGTGATGTGTGCATTCATCTCACAGTGTTGAACCTTACTTTTTCATAGAGCAGCTTTGAAACACTCTTTTTGTAGAATCTGCAATTGAACATTTGGAGGCTTGGGGCCTACGGTGGAAAAGTAAATATCTCACATAAAAACCAGACAGAAGCATTCTTACAAATGCCTTTGTGATACATACATTCTTCTTCACAGAGTTGAACTTTACTTTTGATAGAGCAGTTTTGAAACGGTCTTTTTGTATTATCTGCCATGGGACATTTTTTTTTTTTAGGCCTATCGGAAAGGAATATCTTCATATAAAAACTAGACAGATGCATTCTGACAAAATTCTTTTCATTGTGATAATGTCACGAGTTGAACCTACTTTTGATTGAGCAGTTTTGTAAACTCTTTTTGTAGAATTGCAAGTGACAATTTGAATGCTTTTGCCTATGGTGGAAAAGGAAATACTTATAAAAACAAAAATATCTGAAACTTCTTTGTGATGTGTGCTTTCATCTCACAGAGTTGAACTCTTTTAATAGTCACTTTGAACACTCTTTTGTAGAATCGCAAGGGCATTTGGAGTGCTTTGAGGCTATGTGGAAAGGAATTATCCATATCCACAGAAGTTTTTGCAAACTTTTTGTGATGTGTGCTTTCATCTCACAAGTTGAAACTTTTTATGTAGAGCTTTGAAACACTCTTTATGTAGAAGTGAAGTGGATTTGGAGCGTTGATGATTGGTGAAAAATAATACTTCATAAAAAGAGATGAAGCATTCTGACAAAGAACCTTTCTTTGTTGATCACTTTGACTGTGCATTATATTCGTCACCGAGTTGAAAACCTTACTTTTTGATGAGGCAGTTTTGTAAAACTTTTTGTAGAATCTGCAAGTGGACAATTTGAATGCTTTTTGGCCTATGGTGGAAAAGGAAATATCTTCACATAAAAACTACACAAAAATATTCTGACAAACTTCTTTGTGATGTGTGCTTTCATCTCACAGAGTTGAACCTTACCTTTTAATAGAGTCACTTTGAAACACTCTTTTTGTAGATCTGCAAGTGGACATTTGGAGTGCTTTGAGGCTATGGTGGAAAAGGAAAATATTTCCATTATAAACTACACAGAAGTTTTCTGACAAACCTCTTTGTGATGTGTGCTTTCATCTCACAGAGTTGAAACTTTCTTATGATAGAGCAGCTTTGAAAACACTCTTTATGTAGAATGTGCAAGTGGACATTTGGAGCGGTTTGATGACTATGGTGAAAAAATAAATATCTTCACATAAAAAGAGATGGAAGCATTCTGACAAAAAGCCTTTGTGTTACTTACTTTCTTCTCACAGAGTTGAACCTTACTTTTAATTAGAGCAGTTTTGTAACTGTCTTTTTGTATTATCTGCCATGGACATTTTTTGCCTTTTAAGGCCTATCTTGGAAAGGGGAAATATCTTTTTTTTTTTTTTTTTGAGATGGAGTCTTGCTCTGTTGCCCAGGCTGGAATGCAATGGCGCAAACTCGGCTCACTGCAAGCTCCGCCTCCCGGGCTTCATGCCATTCTCCTGCCTCAGGCTCTCCGAGTAGCTGGGACTACAGGTGCCCGCCACCACGCCAGGCTAATTTTTTTTGTATTTTTAGTAGAGATGGGGTTTCACTGTGGTCTCGATCTCCTGACCCTCATCATCCGCCAGCCTCGGCCTCCCAAAGTGCTGGGATTACAAGCATAAGCACCATGGCCTTGATGGGAAAATATCTAATATAAAGAATAAACATAAGCATTCTGACAAACTTGTTTGTGATATGTGCACTAATGTCACACAGTTGAATCCTTATTTCTGATAGAGCAGCTTTTGAAGCACCTCTTTTTATAGAATTTGCAAGTGTACATTTGGGAGCGCTTTTGAGTCCTATGGTGGAAAAGAAATATCTTCACATAACAACTAGACAGAAGCATTCTGACAAATTTCTTTGAGATGTGTGCATTCATCTCACATGTTGTACCTTACTTTTCATAGAGCAAGCTTGAATCCCTTTTTGTAGAATCTTGCATTTGGACATTTAGAGTGCTTTGAGGCCTATGCTGGAAAACGAAATATTCTTCACAAAAAAAAAAAACAGACAGAATCATTCTGACCAAACAGTCTTTGTGATACGTTCATTTTCTCACAGAGTTCAACTTTACTTTTGATAGAGCAGTTTTGCAACAGACTTTTTGTATTATCTGCCAAGGACATTTCTTGCCTTTTTTAAGGCCTATCTTTGGAAGGGAAATATCTTCATATAAAAACTAGACAGAAGCATTCTGACAAACTTCTTTGTGATGTGTGCATTTGTGTACAGAGTTGAACTTACTTTCAAATTAAGCAGTTTCTGAAACCCACCTTTTGCAGAATCTGCAGGTGGACATTTGGAGCACTTGAGGCTTATGTGGAAAAAGAAAGTATCCTTCACACAAAAACGACAAAGAAGTATTATGACAAGCTTCTTTGTGATGTGTGCATTTGTTCTCACAGAGTTGAACATTACTTTTATAGATCAGCTTTGAAACACACTTTTTATAGAATTTCCAAGTGGACATTTGGAGTGCTTTGAGGCCTATGGTGGGAAAAGAAAATATCTTCACATAAAAACTAGACAGAAGCATTCTGACAATTTCTTTGTGATGTGTGCATTCATCTCACAGTGTTGAACCTTCCTTTTCATAGGCAAGCTTTGAAACACTCTTTTGTAGAATCTGTAATTTGAACATTTGTGCACTTTGGGGCCTACACTGGAAAAGGAAATATCTTCACATAAAAACCAGACAGAAGCATTCTGACAAACCGCCTTTGTGATACGTACATTCTTCTCACAGAGTTGAACTTTACTTTTGATAGAGCAGTTTTTGAAACTGTCTTTTTTATTATCTGCCATGAGACATTTGTTGCCTTTTGAGGCCTATCTTGGGAATGGGAAATATCTTCATATAAAAACTAGACAGAAGCATTCTGACAAACTTCTTTGTGACGTTTGTGCATTTGTGTCATAGAGTTGAAAACTTACCTTTGAGCAGTTCTGAAACCCGCTTTTTTGAGAATCTGCAAGTGGACATTTGGAGCGCTTTGAGGCTTAAGGTGGAAAAGAAATATCTTCACACAAAAACTACCCAGAAGCATTTTGAACAAATTTCTTTGTGATGTGTGCATTCATCTCCACTGTGTTCAACCTTACTTTTCATAGAGCAGCTTTGAAGCACTCTTTTTGTAGAATCATGCATTTGGACATTTTGAGCGCTTTGAGGCCTACCTGGAAAGGAAATATCTTCACATTAAAACCAGACAGAAGCATTTAACAAACGATGTTGTGATACGTACATTCTTGTCACAGAGTTGAACTATAGTTTTGATAGAGCAGTTTTGAAATCGTCTTTTTGTATTATCTGCCATGGGACATTTTTTGGCCTTTTTAGGCCTATCTTGGAAAGGGAAATATCTTCATATAAAAACTAGACAGAAGCTTCTTGACAAAACTTCTATTGTCATTGTGTACATTAATGTCACAGGACTTGAACTTTACTTTTGATTGAGCAGTTTCCAAACACTCTTTTTCTAGAGTCTACAAGTGGACATTTTGAGTGCTTTTGTGGCCTATGGTGGAAAAGGAAATATCTTCACATAAAAATAGGACACGAGCATTTTGAGAAAACTTCTTTGTTGATGGGTTGCATTCATCTCACAGATTTTAACCTTACTTTTGATAGAGCAGGCTTGAAACACTCTTTTTGTAGAATCTGCAAGAGGACATTTGGAGTGCTTTGAGGCCAATGGTGGGAAAAAGGAAAATGTTTCACATAAAACTACACAGAAGCATTCTCACAAACTTCTTTGTGATGTGTGCATTTCATCTTCACTGAGTTGAACCTTCCTTTGATAGAGCAGCTTTGGGACACTTTTGTAGAATCTGCAAGTGGACATTTGGAGCGCTTTGGACATTTGGAGGCCTACAATGGAAAAGGAAATATCATCACATAAAAACTCGACAGAACCATTCAGACAAACTTCTTTTTGATGTGTGCAATTCACCTCACAGAGTTGAACCTTACTTTTGATAGAGTGGTTTTGAAACACTGTTTTTGTAGAATCTGCAAGTTGACATTTGTAGTGCTTTGAGGCCTATGGTGGAAAAGGAAATATCTTCACATAAAAACTAGATAGAAGCATTCTAACTTCTTTGTGATGTTTGCATTAATCTCACAGAGTTGAACCTTACTTTTGACAGGGCAGTTTTGAAACTCTCTTTTGTAGTATCTGTCAGTGGACATTTGGAGCACTTTGAGGCCTATCATGGAAAAGGAAATAGCTTCACATAAAAACTAGACAGAAGCATTCTGAAAACTTCCTTGTGATGTGTGCATTAATCTCACTGAGTTTAGCCTTACTTTTGATTGAGCAGTTTGGAAACACTCTTTTTGTAGATTCTAATTCTGCAATTGGACATTTGGAGCGCTTTGAGGCCTATAGTTGAGAAAAACATCTACACATAAAAACTAGACAGAAGCATTCTGACAAACTTCCTTTTGATGTGTGCACTCATCTCTCAGAGTTGAATCTTACTGTTGACAGAGCAGTTTTGAAACACTCTTTTATTAAAATCTGCATGTTCACATTTGGAGAGCTTTGAGGCCTATAGTGGAAAAGGAAATATCTTCACATAAAAACTAGACAGAAGCATTCTGACAAAGTTCTTTGTGATGTGTGCATTCAACTCACAGAGTTGAACCTTACTTTTGATAGAGCAGCTTTGAAACAGTCTTTTTGTAGAATTTACAAGTGGACATTTGGAGTGGTTTGAGGCCTATCTTGGAAAAGGAAATATCTTCACTTAAAAACAAGACAGAAGTATTCTGACAAACTTCTTTGTGATGTGCACATTCATCTGAAAGAGTTCAATCTTACTTTTGATAGAACAGTTTTGAAACACTCCTTCTGTACAATCTGTAAGTGGACATTTGGAGCTCTTTGAGGCCTATGGTTGAAAAAAGAATATCTTCTCATAAAAACTAGACAGAAGCATTCTGACAATCTACTTTGTGATGTGCGCATTCATCTCACAGATTTGAACCTTACTTTTGATAGAGCAGCTTATAAACACTTATTTTGTTGAATCTGCAAGTGGACATTTAGAGCACATTGAGGCCTACAGTGGAAAAGAAAATATCTTCATATAAAAACTAGAAAGAAATATTCTGATAAACTACTTTGTGATACATGCATTCATCTCACAGAGTTGAAACATACTTTTGATAAGGCAGTTTAAAACTCTCTTTCTGTTGTATCTGCTAGGGGACATTTTGAGTGGTTTGAGGCCTATCTTGGAAAGGGAAATATCTTCACATAAAAACTATACAGAATCATTCTGAAAAAATTCTTTCTGACGCATCCATTAATGTCACAGAGGTGAACTTTACTTTTGATTGAGCAGTTTTGAAAAACTCTTTTTGTAGAATCTGCAAGTGGACATTTTGAGCGCTTTGAGGACTGTGATGGAAAAAGAAATATCTTCAAATAAAAACTACACAGAAGTATTCTGACAAACTTCTTTGTGATGTGTAGATTCTTCTCACAGAGTTGAACTGTGTTTTTGATAGAGCAGCTTTAAAACACTCTTTTTGTAGAATCTGCAAGTGGACATTAGGAGTGCTTTGAATCCTGCAGTGGAAAAGGAAATATCTTCACATAAAAACTAGACAGAAGCATTCTGACAAACTTCTTTGTGATGTGTGTATTCATCTCACAGAGTTGAACCTTACTTTTGATAGAGCAGTTCTGAAACACACTTTTTGTATATTCTGCAAGTGGAGATTTGGAACGCTTTGAGGCCTGTGGTGAAAAAGGAAATATCTTCATATAAAAACGAGACAGAAGTATTCTGACAAACTTCTTCATGATACGTGCATTCATCTCACAGAGTTGAACTTTACTTTTGATAGAGCAGTTTTGAAACTCTCTTTTTGTAGTTTCTCCAAGAGGACATTTGGAGCAGTTTGAGGCCTATCTTGGAAAGGGAAATATCTTCATATAAAAACTAGAGAGAAGCATTCTGACAACCTTCTTTGTGATGTGTGCATTAATGTCACAGTGTTGAACCTTACTTTTGATTGAGCAGTTTTGAAAAACGCTTTTTGTAGGATCTGCAAGTGGACATTTGGAGCACTTTGAGGCCTATGGAGGAAAAAGCAATATCTACACATAAAAACTACAAAGAAGTATTCTGACTAACTTCTTGTGATATTTACATTCATCTCACAGAGATGAACTTTATGTTTGAAAGATCAATTTTGAAACATTCTTTTTGTAGAATCTGCAAGTGGACATCTGGACCGCTCTGAGGTCTATGGTGCAAAAGGAAATATCTTCACATAAAACTAGACAGAAATATTCTGACAAACTTCTTTGTGATGTGTGCATTCATCTCACAGAGTTGAAACTTAGTTTTTCTAGGGCGGATTTGAAACACTCTTTTTGTAGAATCTGCAGTTGGACATTGGGAGTGCTTTGAGGCCTGCGGTGGAAAAGGAAATATCTTCACATAAAAACTAGACAGAAGCATTCCGACAAAGGACTTTGTGATACGTGCATTCAACTCACAGAGTTGAACCTTACTTTTGATAGAGCAGTTTTGAAACACTCTTTTTGTAGATTCTGCAAGCGGAGATTTGGAGCGCTTTGAAGCCAATGGTGGAAAAGTAAATCTCTTCATATAAAAACGAGACTGAAGCATTCTGACAAAGGACTTTGTGATATGTGCATTCATCTCAGAGAGTTGAACTTTACTTCAGATAGAGCAGTTTTGAAACTCTCTTTATGTAGCATCTGCAATAGGACATTTGGTGTGGTTTGAGGCCTATCTTGGAAATTGGAATATCTTCATATAAAAACTATACCTAAGCATTCTGACAAACTTCCTTGTATGTGTGCATTAATGTCACAGATGTGAACCTTTTTTTTGATTGAGCAGTTTTGAAACACTTTTTGGTAGAATGTGCAAGTGGACATTTGGAGCACTTTGAGGACTATGGTGGAAAAGAAATGTCTTCACATAAAAACTACACAGAAATATTCTGACAAACTTCTGTGTGATGTGTGCATTCATCTCACAGAGAGGAACTTTACTTTTGATAGAGCAGCTTTGAAACACTCTTTTTTTTAAATCAGCCAGTGGACATTTGGAGCGGTTTGAGGCCTGTGGTGGAAAAGGTAATATCTTCACATAAAAACTAGACAGAAACATTCTGAGAAACTTCTTTTTGATGCATGCATTCATTTCACAGAGTTAAAACTTACCTTTGATAGGCAAACTTTGAAATATTCTTTTTGTAGAATCTGCAATTGGACATTTGGAGCTCCTTGAGGCCTACAGTGGAACAGGAAATATATTCACATAAAACCAGACAGAAGCATTCTGACAAACTTCTTTTATTATTATTATTTTATTATTATACTTTAGGTTTTAGGGTACATGTGCACAATGTGCAGGTTTGTTACATATGTATCCATGTGCCATGTTGGTGTGCTGCACCCATTAACTCGTCATTTAGCATTAGGTATATCTCCTAATGCTATCCCTCCTCCCTCCCCCCACCACACAACCATCCCCAGAGTGTGATGTTCCCCTTCCTGTGTCCATGAGTTCTCATTGTTCAATTCCCACCTATGAGTGAGAACATGCGGTGTTTGGTTTTTTGTCCTTGTGATAGTTTACTGAGAATGATGTTTTCCAGTTTCATCCATGTCCCTACAAAGGACATGAATTCATCATTTTTTATGGCTGCATAGTATTCCATGGTGTATATCTGCCACATTTTCTTAATCCAGTCTATCATTGTTGGACATTTGGGTTGGTTCCAAGTCTTTGCTATTGTAAATATTGTCGCAATAAACATATGTGTGCATGTGTCTTTATAGCAGCATGATTTATAGTCCTTTGGGTACATACCCAGTAATGGGATGGCTGGGTCAAATGGTATTTCTAGTTATAGATCCCAGAGGAATCGCCACACCGACTTCCACAATGGTTGAACTAGTTTGCAGTCCCACCAACAGTGTAAAAGTGTTCCTATTTCCCCACATCCTCTCCAGCACCTGTTGTTTCCTGACTTTTTAATGATGGCCATTCTAACTGGTGTGAGATGGTATCTCATTGTGGTTTTGATTTGCATTTCTCTGATGGCCAGTGATGATGAGCATTTCTTCATGTGTTTTTTTGGCAGCATAAATGTCTTCTTTTAAGAAGTGTCTGTTCATGTCCTTCGCCCACTTTTTGATGAGGTTGTTTGTTTTTTTCTTGTAAATTTGTTTGAGTTCATTGTAGATTCAGGATATTAGCCCTTTGTCAAGTGAGTAAGTTGCAAAAATTTTCTCCCATTCTGTAGGTTGCCTGTTCAATCTGATGGTAGTTTCTTTTGCTGTGAAGAAATTCTTTAGTTTAATTAGATCCCATTTGTCAATTTTGGCTTTTGTTGCCATTGCTTTTGGTGTTTTAGACATGAAGTCCTTGCCAATGCCTATGTCCTGAATGGTATTGCCTAGGTTTTCTTCTAGGGTTTTTATGGTTTTAGGTCTAACATGTAAGTCTTTAATCCATCTTGAATTAATTTTTGTATAAGGTGTAAGGAAAGGATCCAGTTTCAGCTTTCTACATATGCCTAGCCAGTTTTCCCAGCACCACTTATTAAATAGGGAATCGTTTCCCCATTGCTTGTTTTTGTCAGGTTTGTCAAAGATCCCATAGTTGTAGATATGTGGCATTATTTCTGAGGGCTCTGTTCTGTTCCTTGATCTATGTCTCTGTTGTGGTACCAGTACCATGCTGTTTTGGTTACTGTAGGCTTGTAGTATAGTTTGAAGTCAGGTAACGTGATGCCTCCAGCTTTGTTCTTTTGGCTTAGGATTGACTTCGCGATGTGGGTTCTTTTTTGGTTCCATATGAATGTTAAAGTAGTTTTTTCCAATTCTGTGAAGAAAGTCATTGGTAGCTTGATGGGGATGGCATTGAATCTATGAATTACCTTGGGCAGTATGGCCATTTTCATGATATTGATTCTTCCAACCCATGAGCATGGAATGTTCTTCCATTTGTTTGTATCCTCTTTTATTTCATTGAGCAGTGGTTTGTAGTTCTCCTTGAAGAGGTCCTTCACATCCCTTGTAAGTTGGATTCCTAGGTAATTTATTCTTTTTGAAGCAATTGTGAACGGGAGTTCACTCATGATTTGGCTCTTTTTGTCTGTTATTGGTGTACAAGAATGCTTGTGATTTTTGTATATTGATTTTGTATCCTGAGACTTTGCTGAAGTTGCTAATCAGCTTAAGGAGATTTGTGATGTGTGCATTCATCTCACTGAGTTGAACCTTAGTTTTGATAGAGCAGCTTTGAAACACTGCTTTGTAGAATCTGCAAGTGGACATTTGGATTGCTTTGAGGCCAATGGTGGGAAAAAAAATATCTTCACATAAAAACTAGACAGAAGCATTTCTGACAAAGTACTTTAAGATGTGTGCATTCATCTCATAGTGTTGAACCTTACTTTTTATAGAGCAGCTTTGAAACACTTTTTTATAGGATCTGCAATTGGACATTTGGAACGCTTTGTGGCCTATGGTGGAAAAGGAAATATCTTCACATAAAAACTAGACAGAGGCATTCTGACAAATGCCTTTGTGATATGTACATTCTTCTCATGGAGTTGAACTTTGCTTTTAATGGAGTAGTTTTGAAACTCTCTTTTTGTAGTATCTGCAAGTGGACATTTGCAGTGGTTTGAGGCCTATCTTGGAAAGGGAAATATCTTCATATAAAAACTAGAGAGAAGCATTCTGACAATCTTCTTTGTGATGTGTGCATTAATGTCACACAGCTGAACCTTACTTTTGATTGAGCAGTTTTGAAACACTCTTTTTGTAGAATCTGCAAGTGGACATTTGGAGTGCTTTGAGTCCTATGGTGGAAAAACAAATATCTTCACATAAAAACTACACAGAAGTATTTTGACAAACTTCTTTGTGATGTGTGCATTCATCTCACAGAGTTGAACCTTACTTTTGATAGAGCAGCTTTGAAACACAGAAAGGGGAACATCACACTCCGTGGACTGTTGCGGGGTGGGGGGATGGGGGAGGGACAGCATTAGGAGATATACCTAATGCTAAATGATGGGTTAATGGGTGCAGGAAAACAACATGGCACATGGATACATATGTAACAAACCTGCACATTGTGCACATGTACCCTAAAACCTAAAGTATAATAATAAAAAAATAAAATATCAGTCACAGCAATGAAAAAAAAAAGGAAACGCTCTTTTTGTAGAACCTGCAGTTGGACATTTGGAGTGCTTTGAGGCCTGCGGTGGAAAAGGAAATATCTTCACATAAAAACTAGACAGAAGCATTCCAACAAAGGACTTTGTGATACATGCATTCAACTCACAGAGCTGAACCTTACTTTTGATAGAGCAGTTTTGAAACACTCTTTTTGTAGATTCTGCAAGCGGAGATTTGGAGCGCTTTGAAGCCAACGGTGGAAAAGTATATCTCTTCATATAAAAACGAGACTGAAGCATTCTGACAAAGGACTTTGTGATATGTGCATTCATCTCAGAGAGTTGAACTTTACTTCAGATAGAGCAGTTTTGAAACTCTCTTTTTGTAGTATCTGCAATGGGACATTTGGTGTGGTTTGAGGCCTATCTTGGAAATTGGAATATCTTCATATAAAAACTATACCTAAGCATTCTGACAAACTTCTGTGTATGTGTGCATTAATGTCACAGATGTGAACCTTTTTTGATTGAGCATTTTGAAATAATTTTTTTGTAGACTGCGCAAGTGGACATTTGGAGCACTTTGAGGACTATGGTGGAAAAGGAAATATCTTCACATAAAAACTAGACAGAAGCATTCTGAAAAACGCCTTTGTGATACGTGTACTCTACTCACAGATTTGAAATTTACTTTTGATAGAGCAGTTTTGAAACTCTCTTTTTGTAGTATCTGCAAGGGGGCATGAAGAGCGGTTTGATGCCTATCTTGGAAAGGGAAATATCTTCATATAAAATCTATACAGAAGCATTCTGACAAACTTCTTTGTGATTTGTCCATTAACGTCACAGAGTTGAACCTCACCTTTGATTGAGCAATATTGAAAAACTCTTTTTGTAGAATCTGCAGGTTGACATTTGGGGCATTTTGAGGACTATGATGGAAAAAGAAATATCTTCACATAAAAACTACACTGAAGTATTCTGACAAATTTTTTGTGATTTGTGCATTCATCTCACAGAGACGAACTTTACTTTTGATAGAGTAGCTTTGAAACACTCTTTTTGTAGAATCTGCTATTGGACAGTTGGATAGCTTTGAGGCTTATGATGGAAAAAGCAATATCTTCACTTAAAAAGGAGACAGAAGCATTCTGACAAACTTCTTTGTGATGCGTGCATTCATCTCACAGAGTTGAATCTTAGTTTTTATAGAGCAGCTTTGAAACCTTCTTTTCATAGAATCTGTAAATGGACATTTGGAGCGCTTTGAGGCCTACGGTGGAAAAGGAAATATCTTCACATAAAAACAAGACAGAAGCATTCTGATAAAATTCTTTTTGACATGTGCGTTCATCTCGCAGAGTTGAACTTTACTTTTGATGGAGCAGTTTTGAAACTCTTTTTGTAGTATCTGCAAGGGGATATTTGGAGCGGGTTGAGGCTTATCATTGAAAAGGAAATATTTTCACATAAAAACTAGACAGAAGCAGTGACAAACTTCTTTGTGACGTGTGCATTCATCTCACAGAGTTGAAATTTACTCTTGATAGAGCAGTTTTGAAACTCTCTTTTTGCAGTATCTGAAAGGGGACATTTTCAGTGGTTTGAGGCCTATCTTGGAAAACGCAATATCTTCACATGAAAACTAGACAGAAACATTCTGACAAACTTCTTTGTGGTGTGTCCATTAATCTCACAGAGTTAAACCTTACTTTTCATAGAGGAGATTTGAAACACTGTTTTTGTAGAATCTGCACATGGATATTTGGAGTGCTTTGAGGCCTGTTGTGGAAAATGAAATATCTTCACATAAATACTAGGCAGAAGCATTCTGACATACTTCTTTGTGATATGTGTATTCATCTCACAGAGTTGAACCTTACTTTTGATAGAGCAGTTTGGAAACACTCTAGTTTTAGATTCTGCAAGTGGAGATTTGGAGAGCTTTGAGGCCAAAGGTGGAAAAGGAAATATCTTCATATAAAAACGAAACAGAAGCATTCTGACAAACTTCTTTGTGATACATGCATTCTTCTCACAGAGTTGAACCCTACTTTTGAATGAGCAGCTTTGAAACTCTCTTTTTGTAGAATTTACAAGTGGACATTTGGAGCGCTTTGAGGCCTGTGGTGGAAAAGCAAATAACATAACATAAAAATTAGACAAAAGCATTCTGACAAACTAATTTGTGATGCGTGCATTCATCTCACAGAGTTGAACCTTACTTTTGATAGGAGCTGTTTTGAAACCCTCTTTTTGTAGTCTCTGCACGGGGACATTTGAGGGCTTTCAGGGCTATCTTGGAAAAAGAAATATCTTCACATAAAAACTAGACAGAAGCATTCTGACAAACTTCTTTGTGATATGTGCATTCATCTCACCGAGTTGAACCTTACTTTTGATGGAGCAGCTTTGGGACGCTCTTTTGTAGAATCTGCAAGTGGACATTTGGAGCACTTTGAGGCCTATGACAGAAAAGGAGATATCTTTACCTAAAAACAAGACAGAAGCATTGGGACAAACTTCTTTTTTTTCTTTTTTTTTATTATTATACTTTAGGTTTTAGGGTACATGTGCACAAAGTGCAGGTTACATATGTATCCATGTGCCATGTTGATTTCTTCCACCCATTAACTCATCATTTAGCATTAGGTATATCTCCTAATGCTGTCCCTCCCCTCTCCCCACACCCCACAACAGTCCCCGGAGTGTGATGTTCCCCTTCCTGTGTCCATGAGTTCTCATTGTTCAATTCCCACCTACGAGTGAGAACATGCAGTGCTTGGTTTTTTGTCCTTGCAATATTTTACTGAGAATGTTTTCCAGTTTCATCCATGTCCCTACAAAGGACATGAACTCATCATTTTTTATGGCTGCATAGTATTCCATGGTGTATATGTGCACATTTTCTTAATCCAGTCTGTCATTGTTGGACATTTGGGTGGGTTCCAAGTCTTTGCTATTGTGAATAGTGCCGCAATAAACATACGTGTGCATGTGTCTTATAGCAGCATGATTTATAGTCCTTTGGGTATATACCCAGCAATGGGATGGCTGGGTCAAATGGTATTTCTAGTTCTAGATCCCTGAGGAATCGCCACACTGACTTCCACAATGGTTGAACTAGTTTACAGTCCCACCAACAGTGTAAAAGTGTTCCTATTTCTCCACATCCTCTCCAGCACCTGTTGCTTCCTGATTTTTTAATGATGGCCATTCTAACTGGTGTGAGATGGTATCTCACTGTGGTTTTGATTTGCATTTCTCTGATGGCCAGTGATGATGAGCATTTTTTCATGTGTTTTTTGGCTGCATAAATGTCTTCTTTTGAGAAGT
This sequence comes from Nomascus leucogenys, assembly GCF_006542625.1. Taxonomy (NCBI): domain Eukaryota; kingdom Metazoa; phylum Chordata; class Mammalia; order Primates; family Hylobatidae; genus Nomascus; species Nomascus leucogenys. Next base: position 108,187 of record NW_022096050.1, read on the forward strand.
GTCTGTTCCTGTCCTTTGCCCACCTTTTGATGGGGTTGTTTGTTTTTTTCTTGTAAATTTGTTTGAGTTCATTGTAGATTCTGGATATTAGCCCTTTGTCAGATGAGTAGTTGCAAAAATTTTCTCCCATTCTGTAGGTTGCCTGTTCACTCTGATGGTAGTTTCTTTTGCTGTGCAGAAGCTCTTTAGTTTAATTAGATCCCATTTGTCAATTTTGGCTTTTGTTGCCATTGCTTTTGGTGTTTTAGACATGAAGTCCTTGCCCACGCCTATGTCCTGAATGGTATTGCCTAGGTTTTCTTGTAGGATTTTAATGGTTTTAGGTCTTACATTTAAGTCTTTAATCCATCTTGAATTAATTTTTGTATAAGGTGTAAGGAAGGGATCCAATTTCAGCTTTCTACATATGGCTAGCCAGTTTTCCCAGTACCATTTATTAAATAGGGAATCCTTTCCCCATTTCTTGTTTTCATCAGGTTTGTCAAAGATCACATAGTTGTAGATATGCGGCATCATTTCTGAGGGCTCTGTTCTGTTCCATTGATCTATGTCTCTGTGTGGTGCCAGTACCATGCTGTTTTTGTTACTGTAGCCTTGTAGTATTGTTTGAAGTCAGGTAGCGTGATGTCTCCAGCTTTGTTCTTTTGGCTTAAGATTGACTTTGTGATGTGGGCTTTTTTGGTTCCATATGAACCTTAAAGTAGTTTTTTCCAAGTCTGTGAAGAAAGTTTCTAGATTCAATGACAAACTTCTTTGTGATGTGTGCATTAATCCTACAGAGTTGAACTTTACTTTTGATTGAGCAGCTTTGAATCACTCTTCATGTAGAATCTGCAAGGGGACATTTTGAGTGCTTTCAGGCCTATCTTGGAAAAGAAAATATCTCCACATAAAAACTAGACAGAAGGATTCTGACAAATTTCTTTGTGATATGTACATTCATCTCACAGAGTTGAACCTTACTTTTGAAAGAGTAGCTTTGAAACATTCTTTTTATAGAATCTGCACGTGGGCATGTGGACAGCTTTGAGGCCTATGGTGGTAAAGGAAACATCTTCCCCTAAAAACTACATAGAAGAATTCTAACAAACTTCTTTGTCCTGTGTGCATTTTTCTCACAGAGTTGAACTTTACTTTTGATAGAGCAGCTTTGAAACACTCTTTGTAAAATCTGCAAGTGGAAATTTGAAGCGCTTTGAGGCCTATGGTGAAAAAAGAATATTTCACCTAAAAACAAGACAG